>NW_019155369.1:2015-6128 GCF_002288905.1 Enhydra lutris kenyoni | reverse complement strand
CCCAAGAGCAAAGTTTCCTTCTCGGGACCAGAGGGGTTCTACTGTATGGCTCAGGGAACACACGTTGGGCCATAAGTTGGTTTTCCAGAACATGTCTGAGGGACAGAGACCTGAAAACCTAAGCTAGGTATTGGATGAGGTTCTAGGGGCATGTCAGGTTCAATCATCAGACTTAGGTCCATTGACGTGCGTTTCTTCCTGCAGGTAGGTGCTGAAGGTGTGTCAGTCAGACTGCACATTTTTTCCAGAGCAGCCTATGAAATTGGTGTGGGTTCAGGTGTCGTGAAGGTTTCTCCCATTCTGGAAGGTTTGGGCAACTGAGATGTGCAGAGTTCCCTCGGGAGAGCAGGCCCAGTGATGCTGTTTGGTTCTGGAGGTCCCATCCTGGAGGGCATGTTGTCACGGCTTTGGGAACCAAGTCTTCAGACACCAACTCGGGGAAGTATTAGGAGCGAAGTTATGGCAGGCCCGATCTGCAGACCCTGAAAGCAGCTCCTCGGTATTGAAATTTGGATGCCTGGGAGCAGTAGCAGTGGCTTTTCTTTCTGGACTCTATATCTAGGAAGGCCTTGGAATGATAGGGTTGCTACATGGGTCCATTTGGTGTTCTTCCTATCTGGGGTTTTTCCCCGGTTCCGAAGAGTTTGCCGTCTTTCTGGGGGAAGGGAAGAGTGCTGTTTTCCACGTCAGGGGTCCCGCCCAAACAAGGGTTCCAGAGTGGGGTTGTGGGTCACGTAGCCTGGACAACCCCACCAAGGGTTAGGATTTGGGCCAAGAGGCACGAAAGGCCTGCTCTCTGGCTTCCTGGTCCAGCCCCCAACAGGGTGTGCTTTAAAGGGGTCTCAGGCTGAAGGGTCACAAGGCCTGCTTGTGCCCAGCTGCCTCTCTTGAGTGGGTGTGGTCTCATGGGCCATGTAGCTGGCTCCCACTCTAGAGTAGTACAACCATCTCAACATCCACATTCCTGCCATGAGGAAGGAGGAGTACTCTGCTGTGATTCAGGTTCCCCCATAGGCAGGGATTTGCGCTACCTTCTGGGGTCAGATACCTGCATACCCAGGTTCAGAGAAGATGACGGGCTCTGACCAAGACAAGCCCACCTGCAAGATATGGGTGGCGCTATGTGGCTGGCTGACAGGAGGTCGGGTCTCGGGTTTTGTCAGACAGTGCATCAGTTCACAGGGGGGCCTATGATATCAGGTGCCTTTGAGGGCCATGCTGCTGGACACTCATCTGGGGATACTGGGCAGACCCGTAGGGCATTTCTTCCTTCCGGTGGTCAGGCAGAAGGCAGCTTTTTTTTTCCAGAATTCCCAATATGGATGGCCTGCTGGCAAGTTGTGTGTGGATGGAAGTCTGAAAACAAAGCTATGGTTATGTTCAGTGCCGAGGCCATAACATTTCCAATGTGCAGTGTCGCTTACGAGATCTCAAGCACCTGAGGACGATCGAGTGTGAGATGTCTGTTCACGTTGGAATTTGTATCCATGATGGCCAACGAATGCTCGTGCGGCCTCAAGAAGCCTTGGCAGTTTTCCCAAACTGTGGATTGTGAGCTGCTCCAAACATCAAGGTGCCCTTCAGCGGGACAGGGGAAGTCCAGTTAGAGGGCTCCATGGTCCCCATATGGAAAGATTCGGTAGCAGAGCTCTCCGAATGGAAGCCTGGAAAATCCACCTCCGTTACCACTGAAGCCTAGGAACAGGGCAGCTTTGATCCAGTGGCTCTGCTTCACAGTTCCAAGGGATCTGAGTTGACGGAGGTTCTCAGTCTGACGGGTCACAATGCTGCTTTGTGTCCAGGGAGATCTTAGAATGTGGCGGTAGCTCTGGGGCCATGCAGGAACCTCCTAGCCTGTGGGTGGGACTCCGTTCCCAAGAGCAAATTTTCCTTCTCGGGATGAGAGGTGTTCTACTGTATGGCTCAGGGACCTCACGTCGGGCCATATGTGGGTTTTCCAGAACAGGCCGGAGGGACCCAGGCCTGAAAACCTAAGCTAGGTTTTGGATGAGGTCCCAGGGGCATGTCAGGTTGAATCTTCGAACTCAGCCCATTTACGTGCGAGTCTTCCTGGAGGTAGGTGCTGACGGTGTCTCATACTGCGCATTTTTTCCAAAGCGGCCTTTGAAATAGGGGTGGGTTCAGGTGCCTTGCAGGTGTCTCCCATTCTGGGTGGTTTGGGCAACTGAGACGGGCAGAGTTTCCTAGGGAGAGAAGGCCCAGTGATGCAATGCGGTTCTGGGGGTCCCATCCTGGAGGGCATGTGGTCACGGCTTTGGGAACGAAGTCTTCAGACAGCAACTCGGGGAAGAATTAGTGGCGAGGTTATGGCAGGCCCGACGTGCAGACCCTGAAAGCAGCTCCTCAGGATTTGAAATTCGGGTGCCTGGGAGGCAGGAGCAGAGGCTTTTCTCTCTGGACTGTATACCTAGGATGGTCTTGGAATGGACGGGTGAGCACATGGGTCCATGGGATATTCTGTCTTTCTGGGGATTCTGCCAGGCTCCCAAGAGTTTGGTGTTTCTCTGTGGGAAGGGAAGAGTGCTGTTTTCCATCTCAGGGGTACTGCCCAAACAGGGATTCCAGAGACGGGTTGTGGGTCACATGGCCTGGACAACACCACCAAGGGTTAGGATTTGGGTCTAGGGGCACAATAGGTCCTCTGTGGGATCCTGGTCCAGCCCCGACAGGCTGTGCTTGAAAGAGGTCTCAGGCTAAGAGTCACAATGCCTGTTTGGGACCATTTGGCGTTCCTCAGTGGGTCTGGTCTCATGGGCCATGCAGTTGGCTCCCACTCTGAAAGTATTACAACCATATCAACATCCACATTCCTGCCATGGGGAAGGAGGAGTACTCTGTTGTGCTTCAGGTACACACAAGGGCAGGGATTTGCACTACCTTCTGGGGTCAGATACCTGCATACCCAGGTTGGATGGAAATAACGGGCTCGGGCCAAGGCAGTTCCCACCTGCAGGATATGGGTCCCGCGATCTGGCTGGCCGACAGGAGATTGGGTCTCGGGCTGTGTTACACAGAGCATTAGTTCACAGGGCGACCTATGACATCAGGGTGCCCTTGAGGGCCATTTGGTTGGACGCTCTTTGGGGGTTTTGGGCAGACCTGTAGGTCATTTCTTCTTTCTGTTGGCCAGGTAGAAGTCAGCTTTTTGACTCCAGAATTCCCAAGGTGGAGGGCCTGCTGGCAAAGCTTGTGAGGATCGAAATCTGAAAACACAGCTATGGTTATGTTCAGTGCCGAGGGCATGGCAGTTCCAATGTGTAGCAGATGTTTCAAGATCTCCAGCCCCTGAGGGTGGGCGAGGGTGAGATGTCTGCTGACACTGGAATTTGTATCCATGATGGCCAACGAATGCTCGGTGGCCTCAAGAAGCCTTGGAGGCTTATCCAAGCTGGAGCTTGTGAGCTGCTCCAAACCACAAGGTTTCCTTCTGTGGGACAACGGAAGTCAGAATAGAGGTCTCCCACATGGAAAGATTTGACAGCAGAGCTCTCTGAATGGATGCCTGGAAACACCACCTCACGTTACCACAGCTGTCAAGGAACAGGGCAGCTTTGAACCGCTGCCTATGGTTCGAAGTTCCAAGTGATCTGAGTTGACCGAGGTTCTCAGTCTGACGGGGCCAAGGGTGCTTGGTGTCCAGGGAGACCTTAGAATGTGGCTGTGACTCTGGGGCCATGCAGGAATCTCCTAGGCTTAGGGTTGGTCCCCGTTCTCAAGAGCAAGGTTTCCTTCTCGAGACCAGAGGAATTCTATTGTATCTCTAGGGGCCACACGTTGGGCCATAGGTTGGTTTTCCAGAACAGGCCTGAGGGATGGAGGCCTGAAAACCTAAGCTGGGTATTGGATGAGGTTCTAGGGGCCTGTCAGGTTCAATGTTCAGACTCAGGTCCATTGACGTGCGATTCTGCCTGCAGGTAGGTGCTGAAGGTGTGTCAGTCAGACTGCGCAATTTTTCCAGAGCAGCCTATGAAATTGGTGTGGGTTCAGGTGCCTTGAAGTTTTCTCCCATTCTGGAAGGTTTGGGCAACTGAGATGTGCAGAGTTCCCTCTCCCGAGGGAACTCTGCACATCTCAGTTGCCCAAACCTTCCAG
>NW_019155369.1:0-1915 GCF_002288905.1 Enhydra lutris kenyoni | reverse complement strand
TCTCCCATTCTGGAAGGTTTGGGCAACTGAGATGTGCAGAGTTCCCTCGGGAGAGCAGGCCCAGTGATGCTGTTTCGTTCTGGAGGTCCCATCCTGGAGGGCATGTGGTCACGGATTTGGGAATCAAGTCTTTAGACAGCAACTCGGAGAAGAATTAGGAGCGAAGTTATGGCAGGCCCGATCTGCAGACCCAGAAAGCAGCTCCACAATATTTGAAATTCGGATGCCGGGGAGCAGCAGCAGAGGCTTTTCTGTCTGGACTCTATATCCAGGATGGCCTCGGAATGATAGGGTGGCTACATGGGTCCATGTGAGGTTCTTCCTATCTTTGGTTTTTCCCCGGCTCTCAACAGTTTGCTGTCTTTCTGGTGGAAGGGAAGAGTGCTCTTTTCCACGTCAGGGGTCACGCCCAAACAAGGGTTCCAGAGTGGGGTTGTGGGTCACGTGGCCTGGAGAACCCCAACAAGGTTTAGAATTTGGGCCAAGAGGCAGGAGAGGCCTGCTCTCTGGGTTCCTGGTCCAGCCCCCAACAGGGTGTGCTTTAAAGGGGTCTCAGGCTGAGGGACATAAGGCCTGCTTGTGCCCAGATGCCCCTCCTGAGTGGGCGTGGTCTCATGGGCCATGTAGCTGGCTCCCAACCTAGAGTACTACAACCATCTCAAGATCCACATTCCTGCCATGAGGAAGGAGGAGTACTCTGCTGTGATTCAGGTTACCCATAGGCAGGGATTTGAGCTAACTTCTGGGGTTAGATACCTGTATACCCACGTTCGCAGGAGATGACGGGCACTAACCAAGACAGAGCCCACCTGCAGGATATCGGTCGCCTTATGTGGCTGGCTGATAGGAGGCCGGGGCTCGGGCTGTGTCAGACAGAGCATCAGTTCACAGGGCGGCCTATGATATCAGGGTGCCCTTGAGGGCCATGCTGCTGGACCCTCATCTGGGGATTCTGGTCAGACCCGTAGGGCATTTCTTCCTTCCGGTGGGCAGGCAGAAGGCAGCTTTGTTTTTCCAGAATTCCCAATATGGATGGCCTGCTGGCAAGGTGTGTGAGAATGGATGTCTGAAAACAAAGCTATGGTTATGTTCAGTGCCGAGGCCATAACAGTTCCAATGTGCAGCGTCTGTTTCGAGATCACAAGCACCTGAGGACGTTCGAGTGTGAGATGTCTGCTCACGCTGGAATTTGTATCCATGATGGCCAACGAATTCTGGTGCGGCCTCAAGAAGCCTTGGCGGCTTTCCCAAGCTGGAGCTTTTGAGCTGCTCCAAACATCAAGTTGTCCTTCATCAGAACAGGGGAAGTCCAGTTAGAGGGCTCCAAGGTCCCCATATGGAAAGATTCCATAATAGAGCTCTCCGAATGGATGCCTGGAAACTCCACCTCCGTTACCACTGAAGCCTAGAAACAGGGCAGCTTTTTTCTAGTGGCTCTGCTTCGCAGTACCAAGGGATCTGAGTTGACGGAGGTTCTCAGTCTGACGGGTCACAATGCTGCTTGGTGTCCAGGGAGACCTTAGAATGTGGCGGTAGCTCTGGGGCCATGCAGACACCTCCTAGCCTGTGGGTGGGACCCCGTTCCCAAGAGCAAAGTTTCCTTCTCGGGACCAGAGGGGTTCTACTGTATGGCTCAGGGACCACACGTTGGGCCATATGTTGGTTTTCCAGAACAGGCCGGAGGGACAGAGGCCTGAAAACCTAAGCTAAGTTTTGGATGAGGTCCTAGGGGCATGTCAGGTTGAATCTTCGGACTCAGGCCCATTGACGTGCTTGTCGTCCTGGAGGTAGGTGCTGACGGTGTCTCATACTGCGCCTTTTTTCCAGACCGGCCTATGAAATTGGGGTGGGTTCAGGTGCCTTGAAGGTTTCTCCCATTCTGGATGGTTTGGGCTACTGAGACGGGCATAGTTTC
>NW_019155368.1:3101-6129 GCF_002288905.1 Enhydra lutris kenyoni | reverse complement strand
AAGGATTCCATAGCTGGGCTCTGGGTATGGGCTCCTGGAAAACTCCACCGTGGGTTAGGATTTGCGCCTAGGAACATGGCAAGCATGATATGCGGGGTCTTAGTCCAAGTACCAAGGGGCTTTATTTGGCAATGTGGCTCAGGATGAGCGTCACAATAAGTGTTTGTGCCCAATGCAGTCCTCCAGAGTGCGAGTGGCCTCTTGGGCCAAGCAGGTTTCTCTTACCATGAGGGTTTGACTCCCATGTTAGGGTTATGGCCGAAATTATGGAGTTCTCATCTGCAGACCCTGAGGGGAGCTCTCCAGGATCTGAAATTAGGGTGAGCATGAGGTTGTAGCTCAGGATTTTGTCTCTGGATTGTGTGTCTAGTATGGGAAACAATGTAGGGGTGGCCTCATGGGACCTTGGAAGATTCTCTGTTTCTGGGTATTCTGCCAGGCTCTCCATAATTTGGTATCATTCTAGGGGAAGGGACGAGTTCTGTTTTCTGCCTCAGGGGTCCCCAAAAAATAGGGATTCCAGAAACTGAGTCTGGGTATGGGTGCCTGGAAAACAACACTGTGGGTTAGGATTTGGGCCTAGGGCCAAGGAAGGCCTGATATGTGGGCTCTTAGTCCAGCTTCAGAGGGGGCCTTACTGAAAATAGGCTCAGGCTGAGGGTCACAATGTGTGTACGTGCCCAGAGCGGCCCTCATGAGTAGATGTGTCCTTATTGGCCATGCTGGTTTCTCTTACTCGGGGGGTGTACAACCATCCCAACAGCAAGTTTTCCTGCCATGGGGAAGAAGGAGTACTATTTTGTGTTTCATTTCCCCCCATATGCAAAGATTTGAGAAAAGGTCTAGGGACAGATGCCTGAATACCCAGGTTGGGTGGAGATGACGGCCTATGGCTATGGCAGGTCCCATCTGCTGTATATGCATTCAGCTATCTTGGTGACTCGCTCGAGGTCTGGCCTCAGGCTGTGTTAGACAGAGTGTTAGTGCACAGGGCGACCTATAAAATTGGGGTGCCGTCGAGGGACTTGCAGGTTGATCCTCATTTGGGTTTTCTGGACAGCCTCATAGGGCACTTTTTTCTTCTGGTGGGCAGGCAGAGTGCTGCATTGTGGCTCCAGAATTCTCAATCTGGAGGGCTTGTGGGCCAGGAGTGTGAGGACAGAAGTCTGAAAACACAGTCTAGGGTTCGGTTCAGGGCCGGGGGTATGGCAGTCCCCATCTGCAGTAGCTGATTCAAGATCTCCAGCATCTGAAGTAAGGGCGAATGTTAGATGCTCCTTCAGGCTGGAGTTTGTGTCCATGATGGCTGCCTAATGGAGGGGAGGCCTTATGAGTCCATGGAGGTTTTCCACGCTGGTGGTTGTGAGCTGCTCCAAACACCAAGTTTTGCTTATGCGGGAAAGGGGAAGTCCTGTTTGAGGGCTCCGGGGTCCTCTATATGGAAAGATTTGATAGCAGGACTCTACGCATGGATACCTGGAAAGCCTACCTTGCATTACCATTTCAGCCTAGGAACAATGCTGGTTCGATCTGGTGGCTCGGAAACCAACTACCCTGGGTGCTGAGTTGAAATGGAATCTCATGCTCATGGGTCACAATGTAGGTTTGTATCTAGGGAGATCTTGGACTGTGGCGGTGTCTCGGGGGCCATGCAGGGGTCTCCTACCCTGAGGGTTTGACACAGCTCTCAAGAGCAAGGTTTTCTTCTGGGGACAGGAGGTGTGCTGTTTTGTGGCTGAGGGACCACATAATGGGCCATATGTTGGTATTTGAGAACAGGCCTCTGGGGAGATGCCTGAAAACCTACACTAGGGTATAGATTTTGTCCTAGGGGCATGTCAGGTTCAAACTTTTCTCTTTAGGGCCATTTACCTGTGTGTCTGCCGGAAGGTAGGTGCTAAGGGTATGTCAGACTGGGCATATTTGTCCAGAGAGGCCTACAAAATTGGGGTGGCTTCACGGCCTTGCAGGTTTCTCCTAATAAGGAGGGTTTGGAAAACTTTGAAGGGCAGAGTTTCCTTCGGAAGGGCAGGCACAGTCCTGCGGTGTGGATCTGGAGGCCCATCGTGAAGGGCCTGTAGGCCAGGGCTTGGGGGACAGAAGTCTGAATACACAAAGTTGGGTTAGAGTTAGAGCCAAGGTTATGGCAGGCCCATTCTGCAGACCCTGAGGGGAGCTCCTCGGGATCTGAAATTCGGGCAAATGTGAAGCGGTAGCTCAGGCTTTTGCTTCTGGTTTTGTGTCTAGGATGGGCAAAGAATATAGGGATGGTCTCATGGTGCCATGGAAGATTCTTTCTCTCTGAGGATTTTGCCCGACTCCCAATGGTTTGTTGTCATTCTGGGGGAAGGGAGGAGTCCTCTATTCTCTCTAAAGGGTCCCCCCAAAAAAGGGATTCCAGAGCAGGTGTCTGGGTATGGGTGACTGGATAAGCCCAACGTCAGTTAGGATTTTGGCCTAGGGGCATGGCAAGCCCAATATGCAGGCTCATGGTCCAGCTACTGAGGGGTCTTATTTGAGAGCAGGGCTCAGGCTGAGGGTATCAGTGCGTGTTTGTGCCTATGGCGGCCCTACCGAGTGGGAATGGCCACATAGGCCCTGCAGGTTTTTCCTACTTTGAGGGTTTGACACCCATCCCAACAGCAAGGTTTCCTGCCATGGGGAAAAGGAGTTCTGTTTTGTGCATCATGTTCCCCCATATGCAGGGATTTGAGATAAGGTCTGGGGACAGATGCCCGAACACCGAGGTAGAGTAGAGATGACGGCCAAGGGACATGGCAGGTCTGATCTGCTGGATATGCGCCCAGAGTGTGGGTGGCTGATGGGAGGTCTGGGCTCAGTGCCGCCTATGAAATTGCAGTGCCGCCGAAGGCCGTGCGGGTTGTTCCTCATTTGCGGTTCTTGGGCAGCCCCATCGGGCATTTCTTCTTTCTGGTGGTCAGGCAGAGTGGTGAGTTGTGGCTGCAGAATTCCCAGTCTGGAGGGCTTGTGGGCCAGGAGTGTCAGGTTGGAATTCTGAAAACACAAG
>NW_019155368.1:0-3036 GCF_002288905.1 Enhydra lutris kenyoni | reverse complement strand
AAATCTGCAGAGGCTGAATCGAGATCTCTAGCATCTGAAGTAAGGGCAAGTGTCAGACATTCGCTCAGGCTAGAGTTTGTGTCCAGGATGGTCGCCTCATTGAGAGGTGGCCTTATGAGGCCATGGAGGTTTTTCCACTCTTCGGGTTGTCAGTTGCACCGAAAAGCAATGTTTCCTTCTGTAGGACAGGAGGTGTCCTGTTTCCTGACCCAAGGTTCCCCCATACGGAAAGATTTAGAGCAGGATCTATGTATAGATGCCTGGAAACCCACCTCGTGTTCCCATTGGCACCTAGGAACAAGGAAGTTTCGATTGCTGCCTCCAGGGCGAGGTACCCAGGGGGCTGAGTTGAAATGGACTCTCATGATGATGAGTCATAATGCGTGTTTGTGTCCATGGAGACCTTGGAATGTGGCGGTGGTTCATGGGACATACAGGATTCTCCTACCATGAAGGTTGGACACAGCTCTGAATAGCAAGGTTTCCTTCTGGGGACAGGAGGTGTTCTATTTTGGGCCACTGGGACCCCCCATATATTGATATTCGACAGCAGTCCTCTGGGCACAGATACCTGAAATCCTAAGCAGGGGTACAGATTACTGCCTATTGGTATGTCATGTTTAATCATCTTTCTCTGGGGTCATCTACCTGGGTGTCTGATTGGAGATTGGTGCACAGGGTGTGTCAGACTACACAGTTTTATCAGGAGTGACCTACGAAATTGGGGTGGCTTTAGGAGCCTTGAAGTTTTCTCCTAATTTGGATTATTTTGGCAACTATAAAGAGCACAGTTTCCTTCAGAAGGTAGGCAAAGTTCTGCGATGTGGCCCAGGAGGCCCCATCCAGGAGGGTATTGTTGGCAAGGGCTCTGGAGACAGAAGTGTGAAAAACACAAATTTGGGTTAGGATTAGGGCCGAGGGATGGCAGTCGCAATCTGTAAACCCTGAAGGGAGCTTCTCAGGATGTGAAATTAGGGCGAGTGTGAAACGGTAACTCAGGCTTTTGTTTCTGGATTTTGTTTCTAGAATGGCCACAGAATGTAGGGGTGGCCTCATGGGGCCATGGAAGATTGTCCCTCTCTGGGGATTTTGCTCAGCTCCCAAGAATTTGGAGTCACTCTTGGGGTAGGATGGAGTCTTGTTTCCTGTCTCAGGGTTCCCCCATAAAGAAGGATTTCAAAGCAGGGCTCTGGGTATGGGAGCCTTGGAAAACCTTAACTTGGGTTAGGATTTTGGCCTGGGGGTTTGGTAATGCCAATATGTGAACTCTCAGTCCAGGTACCAAGAGGCCTTACTTGACAATGGGGATCAGGCTGAGAGTCACAATTGGAGTTTGTGCACCAGGCGGCCCCCCGGCATGGCCTCATGGGCCATGTGGGTTTCTTCCACACTGAGTGTTTGAAACCCATCCCAACAGCAAGGTTCACTGGCATTGGGAAGGAGGAGTTCTGTTTTGTGCATCAGGTTCCCCCACATGAATGGATTTGACATAAGGCTGGGAACTGATGCCTGAAAACCCAGGTTGGGGAGAGATGATGGCCTAGGGCGTTGGCACTTCTAATATGCTGAATATGCAGCCCGATGTCTGGGCTCAGGCTACATTAGACAGAGCATTAGTGCAGAGGGTGGCCTATGAAATTGGTGTACCACTGTGGGCTGTGCAGGTTTATCCTCATTTGGGTTTTGCGCAGCCCCATAGGGCACTTTTTCCTTCTTGTGGGCAAGCAGAGAGCTGCATTGTGGCTCCAGAATTCCCAATCTGGAGGACTTGTGGGCTAGGAGTGTAAGGACGGAAGTCTGAAAACACAAGCTAGGGTTAAGTTTATGGCCTAGGTCATGGCAGGCTGAATCTGCAGAGGCTGAGTCAAGATTTCCAGAATTTGAAGTAAGGGCGAGTGTCAGACGTTTGCTCAGGCTGGTGTTTGTGCCCATGGTGGCCGCATATTGGAGGGGTGGCCTCATGAGGCCATGGAAGTTTTCCACGCTGTGGGTTGTGAGCTGCTCCAAAGAGCAAGATTTCCTTCTGTGTGACTGGGAATGTCCAGTTTGATGGCCCAAGTGTCGCCCATATGGAAATACATGAGAGCAGGGCTCTACATATGGATGCCTGGAAACCCCACCACGCTCTCCTATCGGCACTAAGGAACAAAGCAGGTTTAATCTGCTGCCTCTGGGGTGAGCTACCAAGGGGCTGACTTGAAGTGGAGGTTCATGCTGATATGTCACAATGCAGGTATGTGTCCACGGAGACCTGGGAATGTTTTGGTGCCACAGGGGGCATGCAGGATTCTGTTACCCTGAGTTGAGTTCGTTCTGGTGGATTTTGTGTCCATGAGAGCCGTCAAATCTGGGACTGGCCTCAAGGGAACATCGAATTTTATCCCTCTCTGGGAATTTTGTGTATTTAAAAAGTATTCTGGTCTATTCTGGGGAATAGTTCCTGTCCTATCTTATGGCTCAGCAGTCCCCCATATGGAGGGATTCGAGAGCCAGACTGCAGGTATAGATGCCTGAAAACGCAACCTAAGGATAGGATTAGTTCATAGTGGCATTGCAGCCCTTCGATCCTGGCTATGGTCCAAAATACCCATGGGACTGGTTGAAAATGGGTCTCAGGCAAGGAGTCACAATGGGTGTTTGTGTCCTGGGAAGCCAGCACTAATGGGTATGGTCTCGGGAGCAAGGCAGTTTTCACTCAACTTGGGGGGATTTACATAACTCTAGAAAGCTTCAGGGGGGCAAGAAAAGTTCTGTTTTGTGGCTCAGAGGTGCCCATGTGGAGGGATTTGAGAGAAGTGCTCTTGGGATAGATGCCTGAAAACACAACCTATTGTTATGATTAGCACCTAGTGGAATGGCCAGTCTGATCTGCTGACTCTGGCACCAGCCACATTGGTGGCTGACTGGAGGTCGGGCTTAGGTTGAGGGACAGAATGTATTTTAGTATCCAGCACTAGCTTCCGTAAAGGAGGGTGGGTTTGGGATTTCGTGCAGCTTTCTCCTAATCTGTGTGTTGAGTGCAACTCTATAGGGCAC
>NW_019155367.1:0-6129 GCF_002288905.1 Enhydra lutris kenyoni | reverse complement strand
TTTTTCAACATTTCCTTAGCGATTAGGGGTCTCTTCTGATTCCATACAAATTTTAGGATTATTTGCTCCAGCTCTTTGAAAAATACCAGTGGAATTTCGATAATTGAGATAATCCAACTTGGTCATGGGGTATAATTCTTTTAATACAATGCTAGATTCATAAACTAATATTGTTTTAAAGATTTTATTTATTTATTTGACAGAGAGAGATCACAAGCAGTCAGAGAGGCAGGCAGAGAGAGAGGAGGAAGCAGGCTCCCCGCTGAGCAGAGAGCCC
This sequence comes from Enhydra lutris kenyoni, assembly GCF_002288905.1. NCBI lineage: Eukaryota > Metazoa > Chordata > Mammalia > Carnivora > Mustelidae > Enhydra > Enhydra lutris. Next base: position 5,852 of record NW_019155367.1, on the reverse strand, counting down.
GACGCGGGGCTCGATCCCAGGACACTGAGATCATGACGTGAGCCGAAGGCAGCGGCTTAACCCACTGAGCCACCCAGGCGCCCCTCATAAACTAATATTTCATTGAAAATCTTTGCATCTATGTTCATTTGATATGTAGTTTTCTTTTCTTAAATGTATTTATTTGGTTTTGATATTAAGGTAATAATATTGACCCCATAGAATGAGTTATCAACTATTCCCTATGTATCTTCTGGAAGTAATTGTAGAGAACTGGTATATATCATTCTTTAAATGTTTTGTAGAATTTTCCAGTGACCCATTTGGGTCTAATGTTTCTCTTTAAAAGATTGATAATTTCTTTCATAGATATAAGCCTATTAAGATTGTCTATTTCTTCTTGTATGAGTTTTGGCAGGCCATATGATACTTTTTATAGCAAGTCACTCTTTATTTTACTAATCACTATAAAAACTATTTATAATTCTGTCATTTAATAATTTTATTCAGTCATTTAGATGGCTGGTTGTTCTTTAATTTTTTGTCTATCTTACTAGAATATGCCCTCTGTGAGTACAAAGGTAATCATTATTGATCAATATTACATTATCATTCACCACAAAAGAAATCAAACAAGACCTAAATATATGCAGTGATATACCATGTTCATGAATTGGAAAGCTCAGTATTGTTACAATTCCCATCCTCTCAAAATTGATGTATAGATCTAACTCAATCTCAATAAAAATATCAGCAGAATATATTTATAGATATTGACAAGCTTATTCCAACATTTAGATTTGTATTTTTTCAAGAATAGCAATATACCCATTCATCATTTTTTGGCCTTTCCTCTGCTTAAGCCTGCAATTTCTTTCAGGTTTCAAGGGATGCTAGGAACACTGAATTTGATTAACATGGGTGGTTGAGTTTACTTAACATGAGTGTCAGACTCCCATTCTGATGGTCATTCTACATCCCAAATAAAGATGGGATTTGTAAAGCCAAACTGCATTATAATTGGCTTCTCCTTTTATATATGGTGACATAAAGGGCTTTATTTTTGTATTTTCCAGGTATCAGCATCACTATTTTCATAATCAGTCTTCAAAGTTCAAATTCACTCCTAACTTATAGTATCTTAGAGTAGGATGAGGATAGAAAATGGATATGTAAGATCAGCTAATTCCATTCCTCTTCCTGAATTTATAATTTTATCCTGAATTAACTGTCGTAATGGCTAATCCTGCCTCGGTTTAGACCTGTCCAGTGATAGAGCTCCTAATGAGAAATCACTCTTGTTTCAGATGGTGTCACATATTAGAAAAAGCTCTTGTGTCAAGAAATTTGTATGTCATGATCATCATGATCATCACCTTAGCCAGTTTAGTGTCTCTAGAAAGTCACAGAGCACATCTGTAATAATAGTTCTAATAATTTTGCAATACCAGTCTTTTTTTTTAAGATTTTATTTATTTATTTGACAGAGAGAGAGATCACAAGTAGACAGAGAGGCAAGCAGAGAGAGGGAGGGAAGCAGGCTCCCTGCCAAGCAGAGAGCCCGATGCAGGACTCGATCCCAGGACCCTGAGATCATGACCTGAGCCGAAGGCAGTGGCTTAACCCACTGAGCCACCCAGGTGCCCCAATACCAGTCTTTCAGATATGTATCTGTGTAAACCACCCTAAATGCCCCACAATTCTAAGTGCTAAGAAGAAATATATGCTTTTTTAGTACTTAACTTTTCTAGGTTTTTCTTCCTTCTCCTTCACTCTTGATGTTTGAAATCTTATAGGTTCTACCTTCAGAGAGTTCCTGATGCTCATCTATTCCCTTTTATTATCTATGCCATCATCCAAATCCAGCCAATCTCTAGGTCATTTATATACCAATTATTGAGTCTTGTGTCTCTGCTTCCAACTTGCTTTTCATCATTAGCATTTTCCAAAATAGATTTTTCTGTGGCCTTTGTTCATGTTTGTGTATATCTGTGCATGTGTTGATGAGTGGCTGTTTATTAATATGGAAATAAAGAAATGGATAGACGTAGGATCACAAAACACAAACATTTAAGACAAACCTTTGAGTACAATGAATTGAGAGCACAAGACCCAGCCAATAAAAAGCTTTCTTTTTCAGGGACAAAATTCAAAATACATAACATTAATATGGCATGGATATTGGTCTATTAGCATGAAAGCCAGACATACACAATTAAAATAAACATCTGAGCATTAGTCCTGCCTATTTCTGAAGTCAATAACATGTCAGTGATAAAAGGCACACAAACTTGTTAGGGACAATAAAACAGTTATTTGGAAACTGTCACAACATAGGAAAACAGAATAAGAGGGTTTATACTTGAGGGTATGATCAAAATAAGATAAAAAAAAACAGAATAAGAGGGTTTATACTTGAGGTAGAGGGTTTATACTTGGAGTATGATCAAAATAAGTTTTTCTGCCTGCCAGCCCCATCAATAGCAAATGGGACTTTTAAGAAGATGCTGGTTCTGACTACTATTTCTTCAGTGTGTGCTAATGTGATTATGAGACATTGAAACAGAAATGATCTTGGAATGATCACTTTAGAGGAAATGGTGCACTGTGGTCAAATTCTTTCACCCAGGAGTATAATATCTTCTATAGAAAAATGGCTGACAGCCACAGTAGACAGCCATAGCGAGACTTATATCCATAACCACAAAGACAGTGATATCCAGAACTGTATTCAGAGCCATATCCATAGCCATATTTAGAACCATAGCCACAGCCATTGCAACAACTACACATGAGTTTCTGTTGTAGTTGTAACACATGGTATCTAGAAATTAGGGTTCAGTATTTCAGTAGTGAAGCAGGTAGAGGTTTTTGGAATCTGAATGTCATGTCCCATCCTGAGACCTTTATATACTACCAATGTGGGTGAAACACACAACATAGACTCACTGGCCTCATTACTACAGCAATTTTCATTAAAACAAAACAAAACAAAACAGAAAACCCTCAACATTCTAAGGACAACGGTTTTTTTCAGGTGGCCATGTCCAAGATTTTCCCCTAGCTAGTCCAGAGAATTATAAGGAAACAGACAAAATCTATACATTGAACATGTCTTATAGGACGTAATTAAACCTAATTTAGGTTTTCATTCCAGGGAGCATTAATTCTCATGTACATCAGGTACACCTGTGTGGGCACCAGGAGTTGCAGTATCAACAAGAAAGCACCTTGGCTGGTAGGGGGAAGCAAACAGCAGGGACATAAGGTGAAGCTTTCTTATGTTATAATGCAAGATGGTGGACTGGGTGCAATCCAGGTAGAATGGCCACAGTAGTGGTGGCTGAAGCAAGAGTCAGGTGAGGCAAAGAAGATCTGATTTAGTGCATCAAGTGTGTCTTTTGCAAATATCTTCTCCCAATAATGGCTTGTCCCCCTCATTCTCATTGTTAGATTTAATTTTTTTAAAAATACTTTATTTATTTTTTTATTTGAGAAAGAGTGAGAGAGGGAGCTGTAGTGGAAGGAAGGGCAGAGAGAGAGAATTGCAAGCTGACTCCAAGCTGAGTATGGAGCCTGAGGCAGAGCTCAATTTCATGCCCCTGAGATCATGAATGGAGCCGAAATCAAGAGTTGGACACTTAACTAAGTGAGCCACCCAGGCGTCCCTTATATTTGATTTGAATACCATCTATTGAATTTTTTATTTCAGACATTGTATTTTGAGATGTATATTTTCAATTTTTCATCTTTCATTTACCTTCACATTTTCATTTTTTTAATTTTTTTAAATATTCTTGAGCACATTTATAACACCTCTTTTAAGATCCTGATGTGTTGTTTTCATTATATCTTTGATTCTTTGGTTTGTTGTAAACCAAACTGATTTTGTAACTGATTTTGTTTTATAGGACAATTTTTTTCTGCTTCTTTGCTTGTCTGGTAATCTTTAAAAAGACACCAGAGAATGTTAGTAATATGTTGTTTACAATGTGGATATTGTTGTCTTTCTCTAAATAGTGTGGTAGTTGGTTTTGGCAGACAGCCAAATTACTTGCACATCCCTTAAACTCTGCACAATTTTTTGGATCTAATGCAACCTCTAGGGCTAGTTTGCCCAAGTACTCAGGTATCTCTTTTGGATCTACTTTTTAGTAAAGTCTCTTTGCTCTGGTTGATGGATCTCAAGTCTTCCTCATTTCTGCATGATCTCAGGAATAGTTAGCTAATAGACGTGCAGTGTTTTTTTTTTTTAATTTTTACCTTTCTTATGGAATTAAGCCATACATTTGAATGTCTTAGCATTCAACAGAGCAGGCAGAAGGAGCCCTTATGTGAATATCTAGACTCCTTTCTCTGTGTAGCTCTCATTTCTTTACAATGATTATTCAATCACTCCTGAAATTTGATCTTTCTTCAATATTAACATCATGCTCTTCTTGGGTTCCCCTTCCTGAAATGTGGGCCTGAGAATTACAGGCAGAAGGCTAAAGTGATAGTAGGGTTTAAATAGTTTGTTTCCCTTTGGAAAAGCATTGTAGTTCTGAGGTCCCTGTTGAGCAATTTCCAAAAACAGTTATTTATTTCATTTATTTTGTCCAGTTTAACATGAAGGGAGTACAAGTGCAGTATTAGCTACTCTGACATCACTGAAAGTAATTGTTTCTCTTCAATGCACATTTCAAAAGAGTGAGATAAACTTCTAATATTTTTGAAAAAAAACCACATTACACTTTAAGTGAAAAAGCAAATTGAATAGTAATATATCCAATGATACCATTTTTATCAAGAAAAATATGTAAAATGTGGCATTTATTGAGACAGAAATATGATATGATTGATTTCTTCAGTGGAAATGAGATGTGATTCCTAAAACAAGAATGGGAAAGTCAAAAAGGTTTTTCTTTAATATGTAATTTCTTATCAATATTCAGCCTGTTTAGTCTTTATATCCAGAACTCTGTATGAAGATTGGCTTTTCCAAATGTGTCTAGAGCAGAAGCAGGATTTATCATCCACTTGTAGGTGAGTCTTTGTAAGTTAAGTGAGTGCATGTCCTATAGAGGGGCATTTGTCAGACCCTCTTCATTACAACTTCTCTCAGAACAGATGTTGTGTGCCCTTGTTGACATCCAATTTCAACACTTTTGTTTCATGGGGAATTCTAAAAACAAAAAAATTAAATATTCTGTAATAGAAAAAAAACAGTTAATTGACAAGCGTTAACTTTGTCCTCTCTCCCAAAGTTTTCTGTCTTCTGGGAGAAGGGCATACCCATCTTGAAGCAGCATGCTAATCAACACAAAATTGTCACAGATGTTCATCTATTTAAATGAAGCTGAAAAACATGGTACATTGTGATGACAGTAGGTCTTTGTTTCCAGAGGGATATTCCCTATGGTCTGAGACATAAAGGCAATCTACAATATAGAATTGTTCTGAAAATCATGATATATTTTGGAAATCCTATACAGTCATTTAAATGAACATTTGGAAAATATTGATGCCATCAAAACATATTACCTAAATAATACCAAGTGGAACGCCAGCCTAAAAATGTGTGTAGTATTTTTCAAAATATGATAATAGTTTCCAAAAAATGTTAAAAATAGAACACTATAGGAAGGACATTCATCATAACACCAGCATTGATTCTTTTTTTTCCTTTTTTTAAACATTTTTTAAATTTATTTTCAGCATAACAGTATTCATTGTTTTTGTACCACACCTAGTGCTCCATGCAATCCGTGCCCTCTCTAATACCCACCACCTGGTTCCCCCAACCTCCCACCCCCCCACCTCTTCAAACCCTTCAGATTGTTTTTCAGAGTCCATAGTCTCTCATGGTTCACCTCCCCTTCCAATTTCCCCCA
>NW_019155366.1:0-6129 GCF_002288905.1 Enhydra lutris kenyoni | reverse complement strand
GTTTGTGCTAGGTGAGTGCTGTGAAGTGTGTAAACCTGGCAATTCACAGACCTGTACCCCTGGGGATAAAAATATATGTTTATAAAAAATAAAATTTAACAACAACAACCAAAAAAACCGAAAAAAAAGAAAAACAAAACAAGACTGCCAATCCTCAGATATTCCTTTATAGTGAAGGCATGGGGGGAAAATCTGGAGTATGCATTTACATCTGGATTTCTTAGGCCCCACAAAATTTCTTTCATTGTGGAATAAAAAAAAAATTGCTTTATTTTATTTTAGTGTCTGCCCTTCCATGGGCCTTAAACTATATGAGAACCTGGCCAACCATAAGCAAGTTGGACACTTACGTTTTATTCCTGTTATAGGAACAAATGTTTGTTTTTGATTATAAAATGAAGTAATACAGGTGAAACACTTAGTAGACCCTGTTATGTAACAAATTCTATAAATATTAGCAGATCTATTTGATGTTAACTATTGTTGCCCAACAAAATTTTCTGAGTGCCTCTTGTGTCCCAACCTCAATTAAAGAAAGCCATCTTACAATACCAGAGCTAATGAAAACCTCCTGATAAAACTGTTTTGAAGATGAGTTAATGTACAGTAAATACTTAGAACCATTCCTATCACAATATTTATTGCTCAAAACTATTAATTATTATTAGTATTAATTTTCTTTTTTTACAGGTAAACAAAGTAAGCCCATAATTTTGGGCTTGTTCTCATAGAATGATTATGAGTTATAGATCATAAGAAAATTTTAGGGAGATTAGTCTGGCAGAGAGAAAGGGAAGGAGATTTAGATGAGACACAGACCAGTGGTTCTCAGCCTTGATAGGATTGGCATTTGGATCCAATAATGTTTTATTTTCAGGCTGCCATTTTATTGTAGGATATTTAGCCACATCTGTACTCCTGGTGTGACAACAAAAATGTCCTCAGACATTGCCAGCTGTGCCTTGGGAGGTAAAATTGCTCATGGTTGATAACCACTGATCAGATGAAAGCAGGGGTGAGCTTGAGTTGGAGCAGGAACAAAAGATATCAAGGAGGGTTGGGGGAAGCTGGTGGTTGAGTAGTTGAGAGGAATCAAAGGGCAAAAGGAATCGAAGATGCTCCCATGTTTTGTGTATGTTTCATGAATACTCCGGGTGCTGGTGATAATGAATATGGGAAAGGTTTTTTTTCTTTTTTTTTAAATTTACTAGTGCGAAGTCCTTGGGGGCTGATAACTGTCATTTACTTTTTAAATATCCTTAAATAACTGGCAAGGTAAATCATTGTTTTCCTTTCTCCATACACATTATGAGACTCTGAGAATAAGTGACCTTCCCAAGGTCACAGGGCTTTTAAGTGGTCGATGTGGACCCACACATCCTGACTTTAAAACACATGATTTTTCTGTTGGTCTCTTCTCTCTTCTTGGGGTATAGAAGTGAGTTCTTGGGGAAGGTAGTTTGTAAGGCACTGGCGGAAGGGATGAGAGAGACTTGCTTTCTCCAGGCAAGTGAGGGTGAGAGAATTACACTGGATGTGTCTACAGTGAGCTAAAATGCTACTGTGGCATTCATTTGCACAACTGTGATCCTGAAGAAGTTTTCACTTATGTCTGGCCTTTTCCAGCAGGCAGGCAACTCTGCTGTGCAATTGAAATCTGACACCCTCTACACACACACAAACTACCAGTGAATCACACTGTATTTAAACAGAAGGCAGATTTTGGCAGCTGGGTGCTAACTCCGCCTCCAAGAAGATATTACTCATGTGCTCTGTTCAAGACCTTCTTTCTTGTTAGCCATGGTCAAGTCCCTTTTCTGCTATCCCAGGGCAGGTGAATCAGGCTCGAGGGGTGGACCAGACATGGACAGTAGGCCAGGGAGCAAAACAATGTGGGCATCCTAGCTGCTAGGTGAGGTCATTTATCTTGAAAATTACACCACATATGTTAGCACTCACAATGCTGAACTTTCACATGCCTTCTTAGAGCAAAAATTAAAGGTAATGTTAACCCAGAAACAGCTCTTCTGCAGAACGTGATTCAAAAACCAAAAGGTCTATACTGACATACACAAAAGATGTCCCTGAAAGGATTTACAATTTACTGGCAAATTTATTTGGTTGCCTCTGGGGAGAATCAGCATAGAAAAGGTCAAAACAACTTAACTTTTCACTGTGTATATTTTTTGAACATTTGGATTCTTCACCATGTGAATGCATTATTTGAAAAAGAAGCACATGGTGGTACAAATTGCTAGTGTGTTTGGTGAGTGGAAGGAGTCCCTGGAGGGTCTTCTGGAGGCTCTGTTAATGTTTGGTTTCTTGGGCTGGGTGTCCTGTCCATTAGCTAGATGTTCACTTTGCATAAATTCATCAAGTTGTCCACTGATGGTATGTACTCTTCTCTCTCTTACATTTGAAAAAAGCACTCACGTTATTTTAAAAGTTAAATAAGCGAAAGAAAAAAGTCTGTAAGAATAAAGTTGGTTGACTGAGTGATTCATTAATTTACACATTTATTTAGTTAAAAGAAACCTCAAAATGTATTTGTTGTGTTTACTTTGTGACACGAACTGAGAATAAAAACGTGACTAAGGCAACTTCCTTGTCCTTGAGCAGACGTGGTCTTGTGACAGGAGGAGGACTATGGGTACTGGTTTCCTATTGCTGCTGTGGCTTATTACCACACACTTTGTAGTAGTTTAAAACAACACAAAATTACTATTTGCCCATTCTGGAGGTTCAAGTCTACACAGTCTCAGTGCAGCATGGTCTCCCTGGGCTAAACTCCAAAGGCATTTCTTTGGAGGTTCAGAGAGAACCTGCTTCCTTGCTTCTTTCACCTTCCAGAGACACCCATGTTCTTTGGCTCATGGTGTCTTCCCTCATATTCACAGTATATTATACCACGAGTCATTATGTGTCATTTGCTTTTGTCTTGTCCTTTGTTCAAATGGTGAGTAGTTACATCAGACCATCTGGGAATATCCAGGATTATCTCTCTATCTTAAGGTCTCTAACCCAATCTCATCTGTATAGCCCCTTTTGTCCTATAAGGTAACAAATTCAAAGGTTTTGGGGATTTAGGTGAGGACATCTTTGGGGGTGTCCTTATTCTGTTTCTATAGGCTGAATAGTTAGCCCAATGATTCATATGTTGAAATTCATTTCCCCGATGTGATGGTGTTAGGATGTGGGGGCTTTGGGAGTTGATTAGGTCATGAATCCTCATGGTTTCATTAGGTCAGGAACCCTCATGAATAAGATTAGTGTTCTTATAAAAGAGACCCCACGGAGCTCTTTGCCTCATCCATTTTGTGGGGACACAGTGAGACAGAGTCTATGATCCAGGAAGGAAGGCTCTGACCCGACACTAAATTTGCCTTGATATTGGACTTGCCACCCTCTAGAGCTGTGAGAAATGATTCTCTAATGTTTATAAGCTGCTTGGTCTCTGCTAGCCTGTTATAGTTGTCTGAACAGACTCAAACATCTGTCTACCACAGTGTCTGATGTAAGGACTCAAAGTAAGGGAGTCAAAAGAGAAGTAGTCATAATAGTCAGTGTGGGAGGTGGGTGGGGATGGAGGCAGCAGGCAGCAGGTAACACTTCAGGTGACCTGAATGAAGGGTAAGAAGTCAGATGGAGACAATTGTGTGTGAGGGCCCTAAGGGATGCCAGTGATAAGAAATTACATTTGTAGACTACCATGAGAGTGCTATGCAGTAAACTTGCCCAGGGCCAACTGCCATGAAATATTTTCAGATTCTAACCAAATCTGAATGATAGAGAGGAGGTGAGGGGAGGGCATTTCAGGTAGAGGGATCAACTTGTGTGAAATTTAGTGGGTTTTGGGAAGGGCAGTGAGTGCAGCATGTTTGGGAAGCTGATGGGTTCTTGAAAAGGTCAAGATGAACACCAACACTCTCCTTTCCATGACCCAGAAGACCCTGCACCTTCTGCTTTCTGTTTGTCTCATTTGTCTCATCTTCAAGAGACATATGAAGCCATAAAGACTCTGAGCAGAGGAGGACATCTTCCAGGATCAGAGCCTCAATCTTAGAAAGTCACTGCTGCTCTTGGTTTCGGACAGCTCTTACAGGAGGAAGCCATTTTGGGTTGACAGAGCCCAGTAGAATCTTACTCATGTCCAGGCAGTTCCTCATCAGTGGCATCTTTGTGATAACAGACAGTAATACATGTACACAGACTTTTTTGGAAGCTTGAGAGAAAAGCACTTTAACTTCGCCAAGTGTCTCCCTCATTCTAAAAATGACCTTCAAGTTGATATGCTTTGCAGGTTGCTTAATATGTGAGAGGGGCTACAAATTATGAATTATGTCATTGTCATCATCTTGATTCCTGTACAATTAAGGCTCTTCATTTCAATTCTTCTAGGTAGTGCTGGTGTTAGGGGGAGTGTGACACTATATCCCAGGCTGTTAAGGTTTGAACACTATTACTATTTGTGATAGTGTTTTCACTGAGTTACCAACTTGGCACTCCCATTCTTCCATGGCTATGCCCCTACAAGCTTGCCAGACTGTGCTCATGGAATTCCCAGCCAGATTGCTTTACTTTCTATTCCCTCAAATAAACCTTCCACCTCCTCACTTCCCTGATTTCTTTCTGATATCATCCCACCCACTGTCCCTGCAATGGACAACATATCCTTTAGATTCCCAAGGTCTGTATCTCATGGTGAAGGTCTCCCTGACTGAGCCAAGATGCAAGATATGCTTCTTTCTTATTTCTTTTGACATTTTTGGGACAGCAAAGTGTTGTGGAGAGACATGGACTTTGAGGTTCCTAAGTCCAGACTACCCATTTAATAGCTCAGAAGAAATAATCCAATCCTTCTGATTTTCATTTTCTCTGCTAAACAAATCAACAAATGAAAGGAAAGCTAAACTTTTATTCAGGAAGGAAAATGATCTGCAAAAACCATCTGTCTATGTTTTGTTCTGATTTCTTAGGAATTAGAAAAATATCTTTAGGGTTTGTTGGCTATATTTGTCCATATGCCTTGATAGCCCAGTGGATGACCTCCCATGCCTCAGGCAATGCCAACAGAGGACAGCAAAGACAAAAGAATCAAGGTTCTCCAGAAAAACAGAAATAATAGGACAAAACATACATACATACATACATACATACATGCACATACATATAAAGAGATTTATTTTATTTTTTTTAAAGATTTTTAAATTTATTTGACAGTGAAAGGGAGGGCAAGCACAAGCAGGGGAATGGCAGGCAGAGACAGAGGGAGAAGCAGACTCCCAGCAGAGCAAGGAGACTGATGTGGGGCTGGATCCCAGGATCCTGAGATCATGACCTGAGCTGAAGGCAGACACTTAATGAACTGAGCCACCTAGGTGCCCCAAGAGATTTATTTTAAAGAATTGGTTCATGTGGTTATGGGTTCGGCAGGTCTAAAGTCTTCAGGGAGGCAGACCGGAAATTCTTGAAAGATTTATTTTTGCATTCTTGAGCAACTGGCTGAAGGCAGAATTATCTTCCTCAATGGGGAACTCAGTCTTTTCTCTCTCGCTCTCTCTCTCTTTTTTTTTTTTTATTCTCAGCATAACAGTATTCCTTGTTTTTGCACCACACCCAGTGCTCCATGCAATCCGTGCCCTCTACAATACCCAACACCTGGTTCTCCCAATCTCCCACCCCCCACCCTTTCAAAACCCTCAGATTGTTTTTCAGAGTCCATAGTCTTTCATGGTTCACCGCCCCTTCCAATTTCCCCCAACTCCCTTCTCCTAACTCCCCTTGTCTTCCATGTTATTTGTTATGCTCCACAAATAAGTGAAACCATATGATAATTGACTCTCTCTGCTTGACTTATTTCACTCAGCATAATCTCTTCCAGTCCCATCCATGTTGCTACAAAAGTTGGGTATTCATCCTTTCTGATGGAGGAATAATACTCCATAGTGTATATGGACCACATCTTCCTTATCCATTCGTTATCCGTTGAAGGGCATCTTGGTTCTTTCCACAGTTTGGCAACTGTGGCCATTGCTGGTATAAACATTGGGGTACAGATGGCCCTTCTTTTCACTGCATCTGTATCTTTGGGGTAAATACCCAGTAGCGCAATTGCAGGGTCATAGGGAA
>NW_019155365.1:0-6129 GCF_002288905.1 Enhydra lutris kenyoni | reverse complement strand
GTTCCCAGGATGAATGGCAGCACCAGCCCTCAAAGGGACCCAGAGATGGCTTCGGTAAGTGCTGTGGGTGTTTTTAGTTGTGTCCGCTTCTGAAATGGTTTGCAGTGTGGAGAGCTCCCTGTCCTGGCCTTGTGGCCTTTGTGTGTGTCCTGCGATCATCCCTTTCAGAGTGCTCGCTGTTCAGCCAGGAGCCTCTGGGCTGCTCCGTTAAAGATCTTCAATTTCATGATTCCTCCCAAAGCTGTAGATGCTTAGAGGTACGTGACGGTAGGATGCTCACCTTGTGTGTGTGTGTGTGTGTGTGTGTGTGTGTGTGTGTGTGTGAGTGATTGTGCGCACACGCATGTGTGCGTGTGTGTAAATAACTCGAGGAGGATGACATCTCACTCCACAGTGAAGTCGGCAAGTCTGGCTGACTCCTTGCGGTTTGCTTTCCTGCGGGAGCAGGAGCATTTTTGGTTTTCGGTCAGGAGACTAACCTGGGAGGATGTCTGCAGAGGTCCTCACAGATGGAAAATGGTAAAAGCCAGGATGGCCTCACACTTGCGCCACATGCTTTGGGCAGCTTGAGTGTTTGTGGAGAAGGTGAGCTGTGACCTCCCGTGCGTCCCATCTGAGTGGAGGAAGATGACAGCTGGAATCCCTCCAGTTGGCCCCTGGGTGAGAGGATGGTGAACTCTGGCAGGTGCCAGGTGTGTCATAGAAAACACCCCCTGGAGCATCAGCCCTGAAGAGGGAATCCTGGTGACTGCTCTCAGGGCCCACCCCTCACACGTGTTTCAGTTGTGTTCCCATGAGCGGGTTCTGATGGGGTCTGGTGGCTGTGCCAGTTCATAGCGTCTCTCCCGACCCATCCTGGGAGTGTCACACGTGCCCTCCAGACACACCGGTTTGCATTTGGGGATGTCGAATCGGCCCATCAGTGGTTCTCAGCACCAAGGACTATGCATTTGCTCTGTGCCTGAGCTAAGGAGTGTCCGAATGTCGGGGACGTGGATCCACAGAGCTGGTCTCACTCACTCGTAGGGGTCCTGCTTCTCTCAGAAAGCACTCTTCGAGGTCCTCTACAGGAATCTGGACACTCCTATCTCCTCGGCGGTGTCTGTGGCCATGGACAGCCCTTGTGGAGTGTAGAAGACCCCTTTGTCAGGGAGAGAAGCAGAGCTGGTCAGGGGGGCTGCTGGTGGGCTGCCAGTTGACCCACGAGCGTCTGCACTTCCAGGTGTGGAAGCACTTCCAGGCTTCCCATGGCCTCTCATTGTGTTTGTTCTCAATGTACAGAAGGAGATGCTGTGCTTGCTGTGATTGGGGAGGTGTGGTCCCAGCCGTAGATACCAGCCTGTCCTGAATGGAGTTTTTTCCTTAGTGGATTATCCTTGGCGGCACACTCTTGTCTCTGTTGAGGTGCAGACCTATATTAACATGTGCTAACGGTAGTTTTCCCCATGGCGTCTGTTCACCCCAGGTTCTAGGTGAGATGCAGGGGACGGGTAGCCGTTCTGGCACAGATGCTACTGTCTTGGAACGTGGTGTTGGGGAAGATGCGTGTGCATGTGTGTGCACCCCTGCCTGCCCACAGTGCACCCTGGGGAAGTAACTGTGGGAGGAGGACCCCTCCCTCCACAGTGAAGTCCTCTGGCTGGCCCGACTCCCTTTAGGTTATGTTCAGGTGCACGGGTGTTGTGCTCATGCTGGGGATAGATGGGTCTGGTAATCCTCACAAATGGAACCTGGGGAAAACTCTCTCTGCATTTTATACTGTCTCCTTTGCAGTCTGCAGTGTTCTCGGGGCATGTTTCACGAGTCAAACCCATTTTACTTCTGCTGGAAAACATGCCGTGTAGAACCTGCCCACTTTACACCCTTCCTACAAGTATTTTGAAGTGTCAAAGCTCTTAGGTGCACTGTCGTAATCACACACTGGCACCGAAGTTCTGAAGGGGGACGTCAGTGATTACGTATGTGACCACTGCCTCCCAGCCCTTCAGCTGGGCTTCCAGGAGCAGGTCATTTGGTCCTAAGTTAGTGTGAGAACTGATTTCTTTTCTCATCACACGTGTGGAGTTTTCCATTGGGAAGCATATACCCTTTTGTGGATTCTCTTATATGGCCTTCCCGTCTTCATTTCGCACTGGACAAAATTACTCTGGAACTCAGTCGGTTGAAATTTCCAAGTGAATGTGTTTTAAGACAAACACAGGGGGCACCTGTGTGGCTCAGTGAGTTAAAGCCTCTGCCTTAGGCTCAGGTCATAATCATAGGTCCTGGGATCAAGCCCCACATCAGACTCTCTGCTCAGCAGAGAGCCTGCTTCCCTTCCTCTCTCTCTCTCTGCCTCTCTGCCTGCTTGTGATCTCTGTCTGTGAAATAAATAAAATCTTAAAAAAAAAAGAAAAAGACAAAGACAGCTGCTGAGTGTAAATAAGGGTTTTTGGTATCCTGTCCCTCGGAAGACTTTTCCAGTGCCCATGTCGGACAACAAGCCTCTAATTCCTCAAGTGTCTTTTTGGCCGTGGACAGAAACTGTAGAGAGTAGAGGACCCCTTTGTCAGGAGGCGAAGCAGTGTGGGGAGAGTCAGGGACTTACAAGCCAACGATTCCCCTCAAGTGGCTCGGAAACTGTGGAGAAAGGGCATTCAGTTTTGTCACATTCTCTCTATTCTGACCAAACCAAAATCTTCTCCAGTGGCTGAGGAGGCTAGAGGAAGTGTTGTCCAGGATGTCGATGCCTCCATGTCTGGAATGTGCTGCTTTACTCCTTTGAAATGATCCGTTTTCATCTTTAAGACACTACTTCTTGCTGGTGAATGTGGGCAGACATGGGCAGTGACGTTTGGGGACTGGCTCTTCCTGTAACAGCCATTGCCCTCTCCTGCCTTATTATACTGGCACCAGCTTGGAGGGGCATGTAAGTTTTCTAGCGCAATGCAGCTCTCCTGGAAGGTGGCATTGGAGAAGGAGCCGGGTGCTGAGAGCTCTTTGTTTCGGTTTCTTTTCTTGGTGTTGCAACTTCTGTCTTTTTTACTCAAATATTTTCTTGTCTGTTCTGTAGGTCGGTAGAGGTGTGAGAGAGTTTCCTCGTTGCCCAGGGCCCCTCCATATGCCCTACCACATGGGGCGGAATGTACCAGGCTTCCCTCCTCCTCAGCCACACCTCGTTCCTCCACCACATGGTGAGATGATCTGAATTGACGTGAGTCATAAAGCATATTCATAGTTGAACCACTTCCGTCAGTGGAGAGGTTGGAGAGGTGGTACCACAAGGCTTTGCAATACAATGATAAGCCAAAATGAGGACATAGTAACATTCCTCCACTTTGGGTGGACGTCCATCTCATGGACTGTCTGGTTCACCGTACAGAACTGGGCAGCACGTGTCTGCCGTGGAGAAGAAAAGTGACATTTCGCAGAGGACAGACATAGAAGCATTGCCCAGGGGGACTACACAGACACGATGTTTTGGGCTCTGGGCTGGACGAAGCACAACCTTCACATCACTCTCACGTGTGGAGGCCCCAATGTCCGGTGTTATAGATTAGTTCTGGAAACATCGGTTCCCCTGGCAGAATGGTCATATCCGCGAGGGTGAGGGACAGTTCTTTGCTTCATCTATGGGGGTCAGGGGAGTCCTGTGAGAAACACCAATGACCCGCCAGGGGAAGAGAGTGGAATAGGCTGGGGCAGGGGGAGAGGGTTGGCTTGAATCCTGCGTGGTCATTGCCAGTCTGAATCCACCTCCATCCCTTCTAGGGCTTCCTTCCCTTTCAGATATCTGTGGTGCTCAAGGGACAATAGCAGCACCGTGCCCAAGAAGGTCCCAGAGAAGAACCAAGTAAATGCTGGGGTGTTTTCAGTTGCACCCATTTCTGGAGTCCTGTTCCTCTCTGGGCAGCACAGTGTCCTGACCTGAGCCTGTTGGGTATATCCTGGGGTCCGTGTGTGGTGTTGTTTCCCATTCAAAGTGGCAAGTCTTTGAGCGGAGCTTCCAGGCGTCTCTGTTTCCAGATCATCACCTTGTGGTTGTGTCCGTGGAGCAAAGACAGAGATGGTGCTCAGGGCTTGCCATTCAAGGGGAAACCGTGCTGGGGACGCAGTAAGATTCTGAAGTTCCTCAGGACACACGTGCGTGTGCCTGGCTCTTTGAACACACTGAGCAGTGGGCAGGTGCCCTTGTTGGGACAGAAGTGTCTCCGTTGCACAATGGCAGACATCTGTCTCTGACCGTCGTGCATGTCCAGCATCCGCATATGTTGTTCTGAGAGGGATGAAGCACCTCTCACTTCATCTGCAGCGTGTAGGGTTTAAGCTGTCATTTCTTTAGTTGTATAAATGCCTGACACAGGGCTGTGGACCCTTCATTGTTCATTAGCGTAGGGCTCTGCCCTTGTCCTCTGCTATCTGGAAACTTGTGGGAAATGCTCTTGTCCAGTCGGGGAGGTGAGAATGAGAAACAGTGGCAGATGCCGGAGGCAGGTGTAGAGGGTTCGTTGGCATGTTGCTCAGTCACTTCCAGGGGGAGAAGCTTCTGTCTTTTCCATGGACGCTTCATGCTGGAGCATCCTCCACAAGGACCAGCAGTGCTGCCCACAGGCCTCTCGTGTCATGGCAGAGTGGACGCTGCTAAAGACATGGTAATGTTCTTCCGGTTCTGTATTTAGAATTGATGGACCTTGTCTTCCAATCATACTGAGAGGGTTGTAGGTCCCTTGTGGTGACAGAGAGCTGCCCTTCTCCGAAAGCTGAGCACAGCAGGTGTCGCACACACATGGTACGGAGATGATGCTCTGTGCTCTGGGAGGAATGAGGCCTGCTCTTAATGTGAGGAATTGAGGGTGTGTGTCTGAGAGAAGGGAGGGATGCACTGATGAAAGGACATAGACGGTGTGTTCTGTATAAGGGAAGAACTAGAGATGTATCCAGAAAGAAAGGAGGGAGCCCCAAGTCACAGAAACAGAAGGTTGTGGATGCCAAGAAGCCTGGAGGTTTTCAGGGAGAGGCTGGGCTTCTCTCAGGGAGGGTGAGGCCGTTCCCAGCAGGCCAGCACCTTGAGAGTGAGTGTGAGGACACCGTGCGGTCCACACCGGCTGCTGCATGTGTTCACGGACAAAGTGTGGATCACGCCATTATTTGTCTCAGAATGTTGTTTTTGCCATGAAGCCATTCACTCATAGTCTGTGAAGAGCGTTGTTTCCCTGAAAATTCTGAACCATGTGAAAGAGTGTTGTGGAGATTTGGGAAATTTATCTTGGTCTTTGGGGATTCTTGTCTGGCTGACTTTAAGTCCCCCAGTGAGAAAACGTGAAGACAGGACCGAGAACCGGTGAAGGGTGGCCGCCCTGGCCTCAGCCCAAGTCAGACTGTTACTGAGAGAGTCAGGGTTGGCCAGGAGCCACTCTAGCTGGAGCTCTGTCACCAGGCCACTGCATCTGCGTCACCACTCTCCCTGCAGCTGTGCACTTCGCTGGGACTTCAGTCCCAGTGTCCTGCAGATTTGCCTGTGTTCCTGATTTCTCAGCCCAAATACCAGCTCTCAGTGGGGCCTTCTCAGGGCCCCAGCTTTTATTTTAATCCGTGATAGAGAGAGCATATTGGATTCTGAGGTCACTAGAGCAGTAGGAGTTGAAGTACATAAAGAACCTGCAGGGGCCCCTGGGCGGCTCAGTCGGTTAAGCAGCAGAATCTTGATTCCTGCTCAGGTCATGATCTCGAGCTTTTGAGATTGAGCCCCAAGTCGAGCTCGGTGCTGAGTGTGGATCCTATCTGGGATTCTCTCTCTCCCTCACCTTCTCCCCCTTCCCTCTTCGCTCACAAGTTTGTCCTTTCTCTGTCTCTGTTTCAAAAAGAAAATAATTGGCAAAGTGTCTGGGCTCTGACCATTCATTGTCCTCACGTTTAAATGAAAATAGCTCCATGCTGATGAGTGTCAAAATATGTTCGTTTAAGTCTTAAGAGTGTAATACCTCAGCCCAGATAGTGGCAATTCTCATTTCGAATAAAGCAAAGAGCCCCCCTTTTCTATTAAATTTCAGGTCCTTGCCACAGTGAAGTAAAAGATATTTAAGAGAACGGGTATAATCAGAGATTTCTATGTGAGATGTGAAGACAATTATTTTCTATTAGGTATAGACT
>NW_019155364.1:0-6134 GCF_002288905.1 Enhydra lutris kenyoni | reverse complement strand
ATCTCAAGGATATTCTGGACTGAAGTCATTGCCATCCTTAAGAAAAGATTGACTAAATAACTACTTTTGAAGGACTGATTTGTATCAGGTACAAATATGCATGTGTGGACATCATTACTGATTATATACACCTAAATCTTTAAGTCATGGAAATTATATAAACTCACATCATTATGTTAAGGAAAGAAATCATTGCATCCAAAGGTAAGATGACACAGAACCCACTGGGCTTGTTTCCCTACTCCTACTTGCCCAAATGAGAATAGTAAGATCAAGACAATCTTACCATTAGGGAATGTTTACCACATGGCATGTGGAGGTGGGGGGAATATGCTGGGTACATTAATGCATTTATTTAATCTTCCAATGACTCTGTAAATTCAATAATTTTCTTTGTCTCCATTGTTCAGAGGAGAAACTGGAGCTTAGAGAGGCCGTGTTTCTTTTCCATAGTCCCACACACAGCTAGTCAGGATTTGAACAGGGACCAATCAAACCAGAAGCCCACGTTTTAAACCTGCCTCTCAGTAGACCAACTCCTTACTCTGCTCTGTTCTATCTGCCCTTATTTATAAAAAAAGATGCTGAGATTTGGTCTTTGAGAATGTATCACTCTCAGAGGATTTTGAGTGTGCTGCCCATCCAAAACTGAAAGCATACCATTAAAGTGTTGCCCAGGGGCATGGCCCTGCCTGGAATCCAACTGAACCACGCTTTAGACTAGCTCTATTACTTGTTTAATATGGGACTCAGTACGAGTCATTTAATTTCTCTGGGCAACATTGAAATTGATAATACATTGACTGAGAGAGCTGGAATATTATCTCTTCAAGCTATAATCTGCTGTGATTTTGTACATCTTCACAGAATGGGCAGAGATCTTCTAGTCAGGAATCATTGGGTTGTAAGGAATAGAGACCCTTTCAAACTTGTTGAGGTAAAGGAATTTTTATCATAAAGAAAATGGTTCATCTTACAGAAACAAAGTTTCAGGGGTACAGCCAACCTTCACAGGACCGGAAAAGCTGTCACCGGTCTCCTGTCTCCTTTTTTCTGCTGTGGGCTCAGCGAGCTCTATTTCTGTTTTGCTACTTTGCTTTTCTCCACCTCTGCAGATTGGCTTCCTTGCCTCATTTCCTCATGACCAATCAGAGCTGCCCAGCACAGCTGCTCCCAGCACCACCTCACTTCAGTCTCTGGGCATCAGCTCCAAATTTCAAGCTGAAAGCATATCTAACTGGCTGGGTGTGGGTCACACGTCCACTACTGATTGAATTTTCTGGGCCAAATGGGTAGAATGTGACTGTTTGATACTCGACACTGTCCGTTCAAAGAAATGACTTCACTAATTTATGCAGAAATTAGACAGCTTTCATGAGAAATTGAGAACAGATCTTTAATGATTATACAGACACGGTTCAACCTAAGAAAAGCAACTGCATTTTTGAGTTTCTTTTTCTTATCCTAATTTTGTGTCTTTTGATCCTATCTTGTTCCCATTCTTTCTCAATGCCCTTGTGTCACCCTCCATCCAGTCTTTCCATTTCCCCGCTTTCCTTTCTTTTTCTATTCATGAGTTTCTCATTTATTTGAGGTACCCATGGGCACATTTTCAAGGTAGAGCAATACAAATCTAATCAAGTAATTCCTACTTGAGTCAAAGTCACTATTTGCAGAGTGATGACTATGTGCCAAACACAGTGTTAAGCCCTTCACATATATTTTTAATTTACTCCTCACAATAGAGTCACCAAATAAACATTAGCAACTTATTTTTCCATCTGAGAGAATTGAGCTTCTGTGTGGCTAAGTAGCTTGTGCAAGCTCACACGGATAGAAAACATACCAGCTGGGAATCAGATCAAGGTTCCAGAGCCTGAACCACTGTGGCCGTGGCTGCTGTGGTCATGATATGCTGTTCCAGGCAGTCCTGCAGCTGCCTCACATTAACCCACGAGAGCCGAGTGGGGGGTTTTCAAGAAATTTTGAAAGCTAGTTATTAAACACAGCCAGTATCAAAATTTAAATTATTAAATTAGTCAAATTAAACATATTAAACAAATTAAACATTGATAAATAATCAAATCTTGTCATAATTATTTTACTATGTTTCACCACGACCTATGCACATTAGCTTCTTTACTTTTATTGTATGTGTATGATGGAGATACAATAGCATGGTGAATGGCTTGCTACCACACCCCTCCTCCCAATTCTGCATCTGTGAATGTCACACGGGTGGCCTGAAATCAGACACCGGGAGAGTATTTAAGCTACAGGACTTGGCAAAGGCCGCATCTGAACACACTGTCTTTTTCAAATGAATAAATACACAGTTGTGTGGCCTATGCAAAATCCATCTGAAGTCTGAATGGGCCACCAGTGTTTGATCTCTGCCTTAAGGAAATGTATCTCTAATGAATGAATCACCCACTGCCCTGAGTTCCAGAGCACTCGATTGACAGTAAGCATCTGACATAACCATACATCTGGTCAATCATGATTGCTTTCAGGAACCACTGATAGTTTGTTGTTGAGATGAAAAGAAGGGAATCAAATTCGCCCTCACCAGTGGTGGCCAGTGACCTAAACTGAGGACCCTTGAAGGCCTGGCTGAAGTCTCCTATCCTGCACAGCCTGCCATTTGTATTGGCTGACATAGAGCCACCACAGTCTCTGTGAAGAGCTGGTGTGGCTCCTTGACTGTGGCACCAGTGAGCAGGGAAGAGCTGACCCAGACATTCAGTTAAAGTGCACTGGCACTTTGTTTTTTTTTTTTTTTTTAAGATTTTATTTATTTATTTGACAGAGAGAGAGATCACAAGTAGGCAGAGAAGCAGACAGAGAGAGAGAGGGAAGCAGGCTCCCTGCTGAGCAGAGAGCCCGATGTGGGGCTCGATCCCAGGACTCTGGGATCATGACCTGAGCCGAAGGCAGAGGCTTTAATCCACTGAGCCACCCAGGCGCCCCTGCACTGGCACTTTTTATGCATCCCACCTTTACATCTGTTTGAGACTTTGTTTATTCTTTAGTGTCATCTTTGTAGGTCCGTGGGAAGCCAGAGAGAAGAGGGTCTTGCAGCTGGAGGACATAAATACATGATGGAGTGTGTGGGTGACCATTTAAGCTGCTCTCTGGGATGAAATGATGCTGGTTTCTTCTGTTGTCTGTTGAAGTAGCAATTATCCTTCTCTCTTTGATTGAAGCAGTTATTTGGGGGGAAAAGCATTTAAGTCTTTTGACTAAGAACATGTTGGGTACCCTGTGGTTGGTTGGCTATGTTTAGATCACTTTCTCTGTGACCTGGGACCAATCTCCCACCCTTTCCACTTCCTTTTATTAAGCTGAGAATGTTAGAGTGATGTGCTAGAACCTAGATCATGGAAACAGAAAGGTTTTGAAAATTTTTAAGCTTCTGGAAAAGTATTTAAATTCTTCAGTGTAAACTCCTATGTATTTATTTGAACAATTACCCCATTTATCATTAATTTATTTTGTGCCTTGAGCATGCATTAAATCCATATTCAAAATTTTATCCATATTTAAAATCCGTATCCAAAATTCTAGTGCAGGAACTGTACCCTTAGTTTCCTAAATGATATTATGTTTGGAGGATCTGTCCCTGTCCCCAGGGTATCATTTGAAGTGTGGACCTCTGGAGTATGGATTTCTAGAAAGTTTTTTCACTTCACCTTGCCAGATGAATTTCATCAGCAAAAATGATTTATTGAATACTCTATTTATTTTCATTATAATGTCAGTATGATTTATTGTGAGGAAGAATCTAGGGGACTCTTAAACAATTTTCCTGCCCTATATGGCCAACCACAACAGTCTACATGAAAGACAGTTGCCACCCCTACCGTACCCCTTCGAAAGCTGGGTATCATCAGAGTCAAGCAATGATAGATATAAATATAAATGAGAAGATTCTTTCTTTACCATTCACTTAGTGCTCTGGAAGACCTTCGGCACTCCATCCACTCAGGATAAAACATTGTCATAGCAGGCTCCCTGCTCACAGCGAGCTTGCCACCCTCTAGGATACCTGCAGTTGAGTACTATGCTGTCTAAGCATGTCTGTTCCACATGTCAGTGGTACTTGTTATTAAAATCACATAATTAAATCAGTAAAATATGGGGGCATAAAGAGAGGTGTGGGATTTGTATGGAAATGAAATTGATTGCTTTACAAAGACTTTTAAATATAAATGGCTAGAAATAATCGTTAACAAATGAAGTATGGCAAAAAAACAAAAACAAAAACAAAAAAATCCCTTAAAAGATCAGGTGGAAGAGCACAGAATTAGGAGGGTTTTGAACTCACAATATTTGGAAGATTCTTGCTTCACTTTATGATTTTTTAAAGATTTTATTTACTTATTAATTTATTTATTATTTATTTACTGTGCAAGTCTGGGTAGAGGGAGAAAGAGAACTTCAAACAAACTCCTAGTAACAGTGCAAAGGATGAGATGAACCCTCGATGGCAAATATATATATATATATATATATATATATTTTTTTTGGTGGGGGGGGCATGCAAATTTAGATACCTGGTCTAGTTCCCAGAACACTGTGATGAAGAATATGGGATGAGGCTGGCTACGGGGAGACAGGTGCCATTTTCTGTTGGCAATGTTTGTCACAGGCAAGGAAGAAGAGCTGTAGTTTCTATACCTTTCATTCATTGGCTCTGGGTAAGATTAAGGGTGAAGATAGTGGATGGAATTTTGCCATCACAAAAGCATGAAACATGATGAGGAAGGTATAAGAAATATTTTGAAAATAAATACTGATTGGGTTCTATGGCTATTATTGAGTGGAATTTTAAAAATAATATTTTTAAAAATATTTTTAAAATAAAAAATAAAAATAAAATAAAATAAAAAATTTAAAATAATATTTTTGAGTCAACCAAGATGCTTTGCCTTATTATTGCCATAAGGAAATCATTAGAATATAGTCATCAAGAGCACATAATTTAGAGCAAGACAGAATTTTGTTCAAAATCTAGACCGGTCATTGGCTAGCTAAATAATTTGAGATCTCCAAAATATTAAAATTGTAGGATATTTAAAGCATACTATCACAAAATAAATACGGGGAAATAACATTTATTATGTCTAGAGAGTAGCCGATGAAAATCTGGCTTCAAAAGTATCTTACTAATTTTTGTCTCATTATGTAGTGCTTTAAAAATTAAAATCTATAAAGTTGTTCTAATAGTTGGGATTTTCTAGCTTCTGATCCCCAAAACAAAATAAACTGACTCTAGATAAAGAATAAATTATAATCCGTATTTCCTGGGCTTTGGAAAAGAGGCATCAACATTTGCTTTTCTATGAGAAATTAGAAGTTATAAAATCCCCCTCTGTCTGGACAGCTACTTGCCCACCATTTATGGAAATCATCAAAAGCTTTGTAAATGAGGGACTATCATAGCTATGAAGCTATGGTCTGAACTGCAGAATGTTGCTACACCCATATATAGGCATTGCAATCTAGTTCTCCTATCTCTACCCAGTGGGCAGTGATTGCTTGGCAATGCACATGAAAACACTGAGCATCCATTTACAGGATTTCCGGATTTGTGAGAAGCTGTGATGTTCATTTGCAATCAGGTTTTGGCAAACTCTTGGCAGAGAATTTCTTTACAAAAAAGTACAGAGCTCTTCATTTGGCAGAACTTGTTAATATGTAGGTTTGTATTTCCTGTCTTCTACTTTCCTTAAAAAATGTTGTAGAAACACACACATACCCATTCATTAAGCAGTTTGAAGCAGCAATCTGTATATTTCCAAACAAAGCATTGCTTTACCAACATGGTTGACTGCTCTAAACAAAGGCTCCTTTCTGTGGAATTCTACCAACTGAAATTTGAGACTGAAAGCCAAAAAAAGTAGACTCTGGTTAGCTGTATAGTTTGTTACTTTTGGCAGAGGAAGACATCAACCAATTTTAATCATCATGAGTCTTCATATTATCATTTCCAGATCTCCTATGTTGCACGGAAAAACCTGTTCAGGGTCTAAAAACCCTAGAACTGATGTCTTTTCAAAACCTATTTCTTCCCAACGAATTTTCCCCCTGAATCCACTTGGAAATGGTGAAATTTTGGGTTCACTGAAAAA
>NW_019155363.1:3678-6137 GCF_002288905.1 Enhydra lutris kenyoni | reverse complement strand
GTCCTCTGGTGTGGCTATGGATTACCCAGGCTGGAGGGTTTGTGGGGCAGGACTCTGGAGACAGAAGTCTGAAAACACCAACTGGGGTTAGGATTAGGGCAGAGGGTATGGCAGGCCCTATCTGCAGACCCACACGGAAGCTCCTCGGGTTCTGAAATTAGGGCAAGTGTGAGGCGGTAGCTCATGCGTTTTTCTCTGGATTTTGTGTCTAGGATGGCTGCAGAATGTAGGGGCGGCCTCATCGGGCCATGGATGATTCTCCCTCTCTGGGGATTTTGCCCAGCTCCCAATAGTTTGGTGTCATTCTGGGGGAAGGGAGGAGTCCTGTATTCTCTCTCAGGGGTCTGCCAAAAACAGGGATTCCAGAGCAGGGCTCTGGGTACGGGTGCTAGGATAACCCAACCTTGGGTTAGGATTTGGGCCTTGGGACATGGCAAGCCCGATATGCGGGCCCTTGGTCCTGCTACCAAGTGGCCTTATTTGAAAAAGGGGCCCAAGATGGTGGTTACAATGCGTGTTTCTGCACAAGGCAGCCCTCAAGAGTGGGCGTGGCCTCATGGGCCATGCAGGTTTCTCCACCCTGAGGGTTTGACACCCATTCCAACAGCAAGGTTTCCTGCCATGAGGATGGAGGAATTCTGTTTTTGCATCAGGTGCCCCATATGCAGGTATTTGTGATAAGGTCTGGGGACAGATGCCTGAAAACCCAGATTGGGTAAAGATGTCGGCCTAGGGCCATGGCAGGTCCAATCTTCCGGATATGTGGCCAGCTGTCTCGGTGGCTGACGGGAGGTCTGGTCTCTGGCTGTATCGGAGATAGCATTATTGCATTGGGCGACTTATGAAATTGGGGTGCCTCTGAGGATCGAGCTGGTGGGTCCCCATTTGGGGTTTTTGGGCAGAGCCGTAGGGCACTTTTTCCTTCTGGTGGGCAGGCAGAGTGCTGTGTTGTGGCTCCAGATATCCCAATCCAGAGGGCTTTAGGGCCAGGAGTGTGAGGACGGAAATCTGATAAGCTAGGGTTAGGTTTTAGGGCAGCTGGCATGGCAGCCCCAATCTGTAGAGGCTGAGGCGAGTTCTCCAGCATCTGAAGTAAGGGTGACAGTCAGATGTTTGCTCAGGCTGGAGTTTGTGTCCATGATGGCCGCCTAAAGGAGGGTTGGCCTCATGAGGCCATGGGGTTTTTCCCACTCTGGGGATTGTGAGCTGCTCCAAAAAGAAAGGTTCCCACTCCAGGACAGCAGGAGTTCTGCTTGATGGCTCAAGGGTCCCAAATACGGAAAGATTCGAGAGCAGGGCTCTATGTAGGGATGCCTGGAAACCATACCTCGCATTCCCATTGGAGCCTCGGAACAAGGTAGGTTTGATCTGCTGGCACTGTGGCAATCTTCCCGAGGGGCTGAGTTGAAATGGAATCTCATGCTGATGGGTCACAATGAGGGTTTGTGTCCAGGGAGAACTTGCAATGTGGTGGTGACTCAGTGGCCATGGAGGATTCTCTTATGCTGAAAGGTTTATAAAGCTCCCAGTAGCAAGGTTCCCTTCTGCACACAGGATGTGTTCTGTTTTGTGGCCTAGGGACCGCCCATATGTTGGTATTCAAGACTAGGCCTCTGGGGACAGATGCCTGAAAACCTAAGCTAGGGTTCAAATTAGGGCCTTGTGGCATGTCAGGTTCAATCTTCTGTCTCTGGGACCATCTATCTGGGTGACTGACTGGAGGTCAGTGCACAGGGTTTCAGACTGCACATTTTGTCCGGGGAAGCCTACGAAATTGGGGTGGCCTTGGAGGCCTGGCAGGTTTCTCCTAATATGGAAGATTTGGGCAACTGTAAAGGACACAGAAGGTTCGGGGAGGGCAGGGACATTCCTGAGGTGTGGCTCCAGAAGCCCCAGTCTGGAAAGTATGTGGGCCATTGCCATGGGGAGAGATGTCTGAAAACACAAACTCGGATTAAGGTAGGTTCGAGGGTATGGCACGACTGATATGCAGACCCTGAGGGGGCTCCTCGAGATCTGAAATTCGGGTGAGTGTGAAGGGGTAGCTCAGGCTTTTGACTCTGGATTGTGTGTCTGGGAGGACCACAGAATATAGGGTTGGCCTCATGAGGCCATGGAAGTTTCCCCTCTCTGGGCATTTTACCTAGTTCCCATTAGTTTGGTGTCATTGTGGGGGAAGGGAAGAGTCCTGTTTCTGTTCCAGGGGTCCGCCAAAAAGAGGGATTGCAGAGACGGACACTGGGTACAGTCTCCTGGAAGACAACACTGTGTGTTAGGATTTCGGCCTAGAGACAAGGAAGACCTGATATGCGGGCTCTTAGTCCAGCTACCAAGGAGGCCTTACAGAAAATAGACTCAGGCTGAGGATCTCAAAGCGTGTATGTGCCCAGGGCAGCCCTCATGAGTTGGCGTGGCCTAATGGGCCATGCTGGTTTCTCTTACTCCAAGGGTTATACACC
>NW_019155363.1:0-2203 GCF_002288905.1 Enhydra lutris kenyoni | reverse complement strand
TCTCTGAATTTTTTGTCTAGGATTTAGGATGTCCACGGAATGTAGGGGTGGCCTCATGGGGCCATGGAAGATTCTCCCTCTCTGGGGGTTTTGTCCGGCTCTTAATAGTTTTGTGTCATTCTGGAGGAAAGGAGGTGTCCTGTTGTCTGTCTCAAGGGTCCCAATAAAGAAAGGATACCAGATCAGGTCTCTGGTTGCGTGTGCCAGGAAATCACATCATGTGTTAGGATTTAGGCCTAAAGGCATGGCAGGCCAAATATTCATGCTCTTGGTAAATCTACTGAGGGGCCTTATTTCAAAACTGGACTCAAACTGAGGGCAAAAATGGGTGTTTGTGCCCAGGATGGCACTGAATAGTGGGCATAGCTTGATACACTGTGCAGTTTCTCCTACTCCAAAGATATCACATCCATCCCAACATCAAGGTTTTGTGCCATGGGAAAGGAGGAGTTCTGTTTTGTGCACTAGGTTCCCCCATGTGCAGGGATTTGAGACAAGGTCTGGGGACAGATGCCTGAATACCCAGGTTGGGTAGAGATGATGGCCTAGGGCCATGGCAGGTCTGATCTGCTGGATAGGTATCCAGCTGTCTGGATGGCTGCCAGGAGGTCAGGGCTCAGGCTGTGTGAGACATAGCATTAGTGCACAGGGTGGCCTATGATTTTTGGGTGCCCTTGAGGGCCATGCAATTTGATCCTCTTTTGAGGTTTTTGTGTAGGCCTGTAGGGCACTTTTTCCCTCTGGCGGGCTGGTAATGTGCTGTGTTGTGGATCCAGAATTCCCAATCTGGAGGGTTTGTGGGCCAGGAGTGTTAGGACAGAAGTCTAACAACACAAGCTAGGCTTAGCTTTAGGTCCTAGGACATGGCAGGCCCAAATCAGAGGCTAAGGCAAGATCCCTGTATCTTAAGTAAGGACAAGTATCCGCCATTCACTCATGTTGGAGTTTTTGTCCATGATGGCCATGTAATTTGGGGGTGTCCTCATGAGGCCATGGAGGTTTTCCCACTCTGGTGGTTGTGTGCAGGTTTAAACAGCACGGTTTTCTTCTGCGGGACAGGGGAATCTTGTTTCCCCTATACAGGGGGAAACAGGATTCAAGTTTGATGGCTCAAGTTTCCCCTATACAGAAAGATTTGAGAGCAGGGCTCTCCATATGGATGCCTGGGAAGCCCACCTAGGGTTAATATTGGAGCCTTGGAACATGGTAGGTTAGATGTGGTGGCATTGGGATGAGCAACATTGGGACTGAGTTGAAATGCTGTTGGTGTGGATGTAAAACCCTCAGACTAGGAGTAACTTGCATGGCCCTGAATCCATGTCCACTTTTGAGGGCTTCCCTGGGAAAAACCCACGTTGTGACCCTCAGCCTCAGTCCAAGTTTCAAAGAAGGTCTGTTGGAAGCTGGGCGTAGAGATGGTATATTGAGCCTGCCATGCCACTAGGCCCCAATCCTAACCCTAGGTTGGGGATTCAAGCATCCATACCCAGAGCCCTCCTCTCAAATACCTCTACACCTAAGACCCCTTAGACACAAAACAGAACTCATCCTGCTCCAAGAAGAAACCTTCAATTTTGAATCTATGTAAAACCATCACAGTTGGAAGAAACCTGTGTTGCCCCTAAGGCCACGTCCACTTTTTCAGGCTGCCCTGCATACAAACACCCATTTTGACCCTTTGCCTGAGCTGCATTTTCAACACAGCCCCATGGGTAGCTCACCCCAAAGCCAGGATAAACGGTCTATCATGCCAGAATGATGTAACGGTAAACATAGTTTGGCCTTCACACATCCATACCTGGAGCCCTACTCTCATATGGGGGACTCCTGAGCCACAGTTTAAGATATCACCAATTCCAGAGAATAGACCAAACTTTTTGGATATGCACAGAATCTCCAGAGTGGGAGAAAACTCCTTGGCCCCATGAGGCCATCCCCACCCACATTTGGCATTATGCATGGACACAAATTCCAGCCTGAGCGACCTCCTGACACTCGCTTTAACATCAGATCCCCAGGAGCTCATCTCAGCATCTGTAGATTGGGCCTGCCATGCCCTAGGCCTAACCCTAAACACAGAATGGGTTTTCAGACTTCGGTTCCAAGAGTTCTGTACCACAAGCTCTCCAGGTAGAGACCTCCAGAGTGACACCATGGCACTATGCCTACCCTCCAGAAGAAAATCACGCTCACCATAGCAGCA
>NW_019155362.1:0-6140 GCF_002288905.1 Enhydra lutris kenyoni | reverse complement strand
CTGCTTGGACATCATCCACTGTGTCCCTCCTGTCCCCATCTCTTTACATCTCGTCTTTGTCTCACCATCCTCTTACCCTCTCGACCCTGGTCGTGTTGTCGCGCTGACCGCGACAAGTGGCACCCGAACAGGGACTTGAGCACCTTAAGGAGGAGCGCGCATATAGGTAAGTTGTTACCAGTATTCAGGTAAGAGGAGCCCCGATTGTTCAGGGCCACAACAGGAGTAAAATAATATGGGGCAGTTGCAGTCTATGGAACGGGTCTTCTTTATGACCGCTTTGCAGGCCCTTATGAAGTAAAAAGGGTCCAAGGTCTCTAAAAGGGCCTTGCAGATAATTACGTAAATAAGCCTTCTTCTAGTATACCCAGGTTGCTGGGCCATCCCTAGCAAAGGGGACTCTGACTTTATCTCTCTCTGTTCTTCCTAATAGACGTGGGGCTTCTCCCTCACTCATTTCCCGTGTTAATGGCTATAACGAAGCAAAATGGGGTTAGTCTAACTCGAGACAGAGACTGTAAGGAATACTCCCAAGCAGCTGCCGAAACTCTCTTTGTTTCGGGGAAGTTTCCCTGTCTTCTCTGGCCCGACTTGGACTGCTTAACCCCTCCCCCCTTGCTGGCGGGAAAGCATAACATCTGCTCCTCTCTTGGAGCTGATGAAGCTCTAAAACCAGGAATCCTTTCTCTGCCTCCTGGCAGCACTTTGTTTCTTCTGTTTCCCCCTTCTCATGTTTCTGCACCAACGTGCATGCGGCCTGCATGACTAACCTCTAGATCATGCACCATGGCTCCTTCTCTCTTCACTGTCAAGAAGCAAGAAGAGCACCCCCTGGACCTAACACCCCCCACTTCAGATCTCCCCACTCGTGTCTCAGGTAAACATTCAAAGTGGAGTGGGCCCAGGTGAAACCTAAATCAGTATTGGAACTAAGTTAAGTTTGTTGGTTTAATTAAGATAGATATGTCTTTGAAGTTACAGCAGTAAATGTGAAGCTTTTATTCTATCAAAGTTTACTGAAGGTCAAATAAGCTCGCGTTATTTGTTAAAATCTGTTAGCAAGGAAATGACTAAACTGATGGTTAATTGTCTCAAGGTTTTAATGGGTAATTAATGAAGTAGATTTCAAAGTCTTTAGTAACCTAAAAGTTTAAAGTTTTGGTTGAATAACAGATGGAATTAAATTATGGACATCTAGGTCTTAACCAAACAGGATAAAATGCTAAGTCATTAATTACTAAACATAGGTTTGTACTTTTGACTTTTTACAGCAAAGAAAATAAGAACATTTAAATCTGTTGGTAAACATGTTTTGCACTTAACTGATTCATAAATTTGCCATCTGAAGAATTCTGTTGTAACAGTTCACAATTGGTTAATACTTAGTCTTCACTAGAGATTAAGGTGTTTCTAAGAGTACAAAATTCTGCTAAGTGTAACTAAGACTGATGAAAATAAAAAAGCAACCCTATGGAAAACTAGATGATATGTAAGAAATATTTAAGAAATGGAAATGCATTTTATTAAAGATAAAAGGTAATTTTGTCCTAAATAAGATGTTTGTTTAAAAGAAAATGGCTTGGGACAAAATCTGAATGCAAAAGAAAGTTGTAGAAGGTTTATAAAGGAAAACCTTCAGAAAATGAGAAAAAGACCAGATGCCTGATCCTGTTTAAATAAAAAAAGAAAGAAAGAAAAACAGCCCCCAAGGTGATTTAACACTCTCCTAACATACCTCCACATAGATTATACTTCCAAGTGAAAGGACCATTTGGCCTTGAGAGATTAGAAAAGCAGCCCGACCTTGAGGGACTGTGAAAACACCCCATTACCATCCCCCACTGCCTGTAACCATAGAAACTCACTCTTATTCATAAAGAATGAAAGGGAAGACTGATCACCTCCCATTAGCCAGGGAACCCAGAGTGGGGGTGTCCAACCTGTCTGAATCTGAAGAGTGCCTGACTGTGTAAGTCTGTCTGTATAGCTCCACTATCTCGACTACGGAGTCTGAGTGGGCTGCACCCTGAGTTTCGCGGGGCGTCATATGACATAATGGTCATCTACTCCACTGGGAAGCCTGGTCCGGGGTTTATACGGACAGACCTTAGCTAAGACCCTCCTAAGTTCCCACGAGGGACGGAGCAGGACAGCATCTAAAAGATCCCCCTTGGGACGCCTGGGTGGCTCAGTTGGTTAAGCAGCTGCCTTCTGCTCAGGTCATGATCCCAGCATCCTGGGATCGAGTCCCACATCGGGCTCCTTGCTCATCAGGGAGCCTGCTTCTCCCTCTGCCTCTGCCTGCCATTCTGTCTGCCTGTGCTTGCTCTCTCTCCCTCTCTCTGTAAAAAAAAATAAAAAAAAAAAATAAAAGATTCCCCTCCCTTTGTCTGCGGCATCATTCACGATGGGAGGGAAACCCAGTAAACCCGCTATCTTAAGACTGCATGCTTAATAATAATAAAAAAGAAAAGACACTGATATAGAAAAGCTGGTTTTCTCTCTGCTTAAAGGGGCAAAGTTTTCTTAGGTTAATTGATCTGTTATGGTTTTCTCTTTGCCTGCCCAGAAAACCCAGTTTCTATGTTTTGTTTTATCAGGTGTTTAACACCCTTAATTATATTTAGGCATATGTTTTAAAACTTTCTAAGGTTTTAGCAATTGTTGACAAGATTTGAATTATAAATGAGATCTCTTTGACTCATAAGGCTTTTCCTTGGTATACTAAATTACTCAGTAAGTACTGCTAAACCAATAATAAACCTTGGGTTGCATTTGAGTAATTACTGTAACTACTCTAAGAGTTCTATACATTTCCTAAAGTTTTAATGTTTTCATAAGGTCATCACCTGGCAATTTAACAATATCTATTCTGAGTTTTTGTCATTTATAATTGTTTTAATTCTCTTGTAAGATAAATTCTGTCTTAGAGGAAATTCATATGGGAGGACAAATACAGATATTTGATATACTTGAAAATCCTAAAACTGAAATGGGTAAGAATTTCCAAAACTAACTAAAACTGCATTCACCAGATTTAGTAATATGGAACTAAATGAACTAAAATATTATAGTGTTGTGTCTCTTAATGTTTTGTCTTATTTTAAACATTGCTGGTTCTCTAATGTTTACTCTTCCAGACTAGGGATATTTTTTTTTCTTAAGATATCTGTAACTTACAGAAATGTAAAAATATTTATTTGCAAACAAATCAGAGCATTCAACTTTTCTCTCTATCTGAACCCTCTGAAACCAAAAGGTCTCAATAAGTATTCTTTCTTCCATGGCAATCAGTCATTTGTGTAAGTTCAATAAGAATTTGTTCTCCTTGTAACAGGACACCATTAGAAACATGGGCTATTTTACCAAGGCTTTGACTGGAATGTCATATTTGAAAAGGACTCAGATATGACCAGACAGCTTAAAGGAACTAAGGTTGACTTTATAAAACCTGGAGCCGTAAAGTCCTTTGGAACTGTTGGCCTGATACCTTGCTTACAGAATTCCCAGCAACCTCACCAGGTGAGTAAAGAATGTCACTTCCTGGCAGGGTACTTTGGGAACCTCAAGAAGAAAAATTCGCCCAAATCGACAGGTATTGCAGACATGCCTGATGGCAAGTACGTGGCTTGACTTCTGGCCCGGAGAGACTACTAAAAGTTCAACCTAGAGATTCCTTATAAAAAGTTCCAGCAAAGCAGATTCTAAAAGATCTATATGATCACACTCACTGTTCTTGCTGAACTTATGTAAATAATTAGGCCGAGTTTGTTGAAACTGGACATATAGGAATTTATAAAGAATCTCCATACACAGAGGCTTCTTATATTACCCTACAAAGTCAATACAAAGAGCTGAGTTAAAAGCTGTTCAATTTGCCCTGCAGATGTATTCTGAACCATGCAATCTATACACAGACAGCCATTATGTGGCACAAGCAGTCCTTTCTCTGCCACAGGCTTATGTGCTTACCAATGATGAAGAATTCTATCATTTGTTTTCTAGCATTCAGCAACTTCTGAGGTGGAGACAAGCTCTGATCTTTATTTCCCATATATGAGCCCATACTAAATTACCAGGTCCTTTATCCAGAGGCAATGATATTGCAGATATGATCACTCATGCATATGTAATTGATGTCACTAATAAACAAATGGCTATATGAAGTCACACTAAATTTCATCGGAATGCGTCGGCCCTACGCCGACAGTTTCGTATAACCAGAGAAGAGGCTTGTCAAATAGTCAAAAGCTGTCCTGCCTGTCCAATTCATTATTCATTACCTACATATTCGGTAAAACCTAGAGGATTGATGCCTAATCACTTATGGCAAATGGATGTAACACTGTTCCCTGCCTTTGTCTGTTTAAAATATATACATGTCTCTATTGACACCTTTTCAGGATTTGTACACGCTACTGCACACTCAGGAGAAGATTTTGTAGATGTACAAAATCACCTCTTTTCCGCCTTCTCCCAAATGGGAACTCCTAAAGCCATTAAAACAGACAATGGCTCAGCATACAGTTCAAAAGCCTTCCAAGAATTTTGTCTAACCTTTCAAATTAAACATTCAGTGGGCATTCCCTATAATTCTCAAGGACAAGCCATTGTCGAAAGGGCTAATGGAATCCTTAAATCATATCTCAAAAAATTAAAAGAGGGGGAGATACTACAGGGAACAGTGAAATACTCTCTTCATATGCATTTAACTTTAACTTTTTATGTTTTAATTTTTTTGAATGTCGAGGATATAGGTCGCACAGCAGCTGAACGCTTTTGGCATCCAGACTTTTCTCCTCTTCCTTATGCTAGGTGGAAAGACCCCCCCTGATGGGCACTTGGAAGGGTCCTGATCCTGTCCTCCACAGAGGGCGTGGTTTTATTTGTGTTTTTCCTCAGGATGAGGATACCCCGCACTGGCTTCCAGAAAGGTGGTGTCAAATCCTCGCATCTCCAACAGAGGATGGCTCGCCTCATGTTAAATGGCCAAAACAGATGGAGAAGAAGAAGACATCTCCCCCCCTTACAGCCGGAGGGATGTTTCATGCAGAACTCTGGAAACTGGTTGCTGCCCTGGGACCAATCAGAGTGCAAATAGCCAGGAGTGGTTACACTGCCACAAAAGACTTCAATCTGACTTTGCGGGCCTGTGTTCCTAGAACTTTTTTGCTGGTAGTGGGCTTGGGATCAGTAATTCTCACCTCTTTTCAACAAGAACATCTATTGTATAATATCCATTGTGACCATTGTGTGTTAACAAATTGTCTACCTGTGTCCCTGCCTTCGTCAGGCACAGGTCCCATGATAGTGTTTATAACTATGCAACCTCCATATATGTTATTGCCTGTGGAAGTAGAAGGACCTTGGTATGCTAATTATGGTTATCAGTTTGCTCTTGAAATGCAGTTGCAACTCAAACGAGTCAAATGTTTTCTGGGTCTATTGATAGCAGGAATAGCAGCACTAGTAACACTCATAGCCACAGCCACCGTGTCTTCAGTGGCATTGTCTCAAAGTATTCACATTGCTAAGCATGTGAATAATCTTGCTAAGAATGTCTCGCATGCCTTAGCTACACAGGAACATATTGACCAAAAGATTCTCAGTCGTCTTGATGGCCTAGAGGAGACTGTAAAATATTTAGGTAACCAACTGTCCATTCTTAAAACCCAGATATCTTTGGTTTGCCACAGAGGGTTTCAGCATATCTGTGTAACCCCGTTGGAAGCAGATAATGTTACCTGGGACCGAGTAAAAAGACACTTACAAGGAGTATGGTATCATACTAATGTCAGCCTTGATTTAATGGATCTACAAAAGGATATATCAAGTATCAGTCAGTCTCGACTGGACATGGTTAACGCTGCTGAAGTGGCAGCACACATTCTAGATAGTCTTCATGGATTTAACCCAGGTAATTTGTTAAGACACTCATTCTGGTTGTTTACTGGACTCCTCATTATATTACTTACTCTTGTTTTAATATGGTGCATTGTACAGATTTGTGCAGGGCAGCACAGATTCCATATGAGGGCCCAAATGTAATTTCTTGATCTAAAAACAAAAAAGGGGGAAATGTAGGCAGCCACAGACTGGGCTAGAGTCCAGAGACCAAACCAGGCCCCGACTAGCACCTC
>NW_019155361.1:2527-6150 GCF_002288905.1 Enhydra lutris kenyoni | reverse complement strand
CTGTTAGAACCTGGACACTTAGTGCTCAGAGAGTGCTCAGGAGACCCAGTGAGAGGTTAGGGACCACACAACACACATTCTGTGGGATTAGTGTCAGTGGAAGAAGACCCACTTAGGGCACCTAGTAAATAAGGCAGCACCTGGGCATAGGAGGTAACCTTTGTGGTATTGGGGGGTCTTGGGAAGGCCTGGCTAGAGACAGAGTAGCTTTGTTCCCTCCTTGGTTGGATCTTTACAGAGCAGTGGTGTGTGCAGTGAGGGTAAAAAAGAGGCCAGACTCCACCCCTCCCTGGGCACATGCAGTTGAATTCAAGTTGCAAGTGAGCAAGGAGACAGACTGAGGAGTGTATCCCATTCCCCTAAGAAGGTCAGAAATGCTCATACCATTGATCAAGGACTCCCACTCATAACACCTTTTTGCCAGCCTGCCATCTGTGACCAGGCCTGTCCTGGGGAAGACTGACAGATAACAGGTGGAGAAGGAGTAGGACTTGTCTCTGACAGGATCTGGAAACCCAGGGGCCCATATTCCCACAGAGTTTCCCTGGGATATTGGTTTGGATTGGTGCCCTGTCCTTTGACGTCTCTGCCTACCTGCCTGTCCTCAGGGCTATCTATTCCATTTTGAGCACATGTCTGGAACAATATTTTGGGGATTTTTTCCAGCCCCCAGAATTTCTCATCCTGTATATGCTGCTGGCATACATGGGGCTCAATATGCCTGGCCTGGAGTGCCTTGCCCAACTTCTGCTCTCACAGCTGCAACAACTTGAGCCCAGGAACCGAGAGCCAGGGGGTGAGGAGAGGTATGGGGGTGACTGATGTGGGCCTGAGGAGGAGACAGCGTGGGCCACACTGAGTAAGCCTCCACAGATTGTTATTTGTCTGAGAGGAGTGAGTAGTCTCAGAATCCTGTCCCCATGGGCTTCAGTTGGAGATACATTCCAAGGATTGTGTCTTGAATGCAGACCACATTCAGTGATGGGAATTTTCTTTTATGTATGAGGCAAAAGGGAAGTCAGTCATGCTGATGATACTTTCTCTTCTTGGATCTACAGCACCAGTCCTAGAGCAAGATCCTGATCCACCTCAGGAACCCATCCCAACTCCCACTCTGGCACCCACTGCACCTTTGGAGCCTGAGCTGGCCCACCCCATCCCTGCTGCTGTGGTTCACCAGTCAGGAAGAGCAGTGACATACCTGCTCTGGTGGGGCTAGTGCGGGCTCTAATTCACGCTTTGAGTTGGAAGAGCCAGTGGCCCCTTTGCCTGACCTGGGGGTCCAGCAGGGTCCTGCCCCTGCTCCTGGAGTTCCTGAATGGCGTGAACCACCACCATCCTCAATGCCAC
This sequence comes from Enhydra lutris kenyoni, assembly GCF_002288905.1. Lineage (NCBI taxonomy): Eukaryota > Metazoa > Chordata > Mammalia > Carnivora > Mustelidae > Enhydra > Enhydra lutris. Next base: position 4,800 of record NW_019155361.1, on the reverse strand, counting down.
AACCAGCCTCAGCCTCTGAGCAGCAGCTGGTGCAGGCTGTAGCCCCAAACAATGCCTAACCCTCCCCTGTCATTGCCTTCTTTGTAATATTTGTGTTTTGTATACACCTGTATAATGACTTAATAGATTTTGTTCATTAAATAAAGTAGAATTTGAGTTTACATAAAATTTTACTCAGATCCCTTTCAATGTTATATCAACATCTCATTAGGTACATTCAGAGTTTGGCACAACCATTTAGTACTACATCATTTCCATCACAGAGAAACCTATGCTACTAATCTCTCACTGCTCATTCCCTCACCCCAGTCCCTGAAACCACTGCTCTTCTCTCTGTCTCTGGTACGTACTTTACTTGTCTTGGATTTTCATGCACCTGGAATCCTACAATATGTCCTTCTCTGTCTGTCTGCAGAACATAAGTGTGATTAACATTTTTAATTATGCAAATAACATTTTATTACATAGGAAAGTTCCTGAAAGAACAAAGATCATGGGAAGCTCCAAAATGAAATATTTTGATTATCTGTGATAGGGTTCCCTTTCATAAGGATTCCTTGAATAGCAGAAACCGCAAGAGAAATGTCTGGGTCCATGAGCCACCTTTCAATTCTTTCATTTTCTTGGATAGACTATGTTTAAACTATTCTAATGGGCATATTATAAAATATTAAAATCATATCTTAAATATTAGCATTTATGCTAACAAGTTAGGTAATGAAGTAAATAGTACTTTAGGTTTTATCCAGACTATATTTATTTAGTGAACAATGGTTTAAATATGAAAAAAGAAGACACGTTCCTTCTACCAAGAAATAATCGCCTGTAACACACGGTGTCCATCTTCCCTGCCTTTCCCTCTAAGTGTAGTGTGTGTGTGTGTGTCAGAGTTGGGCAGGAAAGGTTCCAGAGCTGCACTCTTGTTCTACATGATGTCCCCAAGGTGGACAGGCACTGTCACTGCTGTCCCCTTGGGCATTCACAATGACAACACTCAGCAGCCCCATCTGTTGAACAACTAAGCCATTTCCAATTATTTGACTCTCATAATGTAAGTGATAAGCATTTTCGTGCCATAAATCTCTGTTTCTTTAGGAATGATTCCTATAAACACCAATACTATAACACACGTTAACCACATTTTTGGGGGACTGGCTGCTGGCTCCTCTATGCTCTATTTATTAAGGTGAAGCCTTGTTTTGGAAAGGAGGGATCCCAGATTCTATAGATGAGACCTGAAATCATGAGGAGGACAAGCCACCAGTGATGCCACTGGGGTAGTGGGAATGACCATAGAGAATGGAAGAGCCTGCCCACAACCCCCTTTCATATGTCCTCTCCCACAAGCTTCCCTGCCTTGTGTCCTGGAACACACCTCACCCATGCCCTGTCTTGTGACACTCTCCAGCCACCCCAGCCCCTTGTGCTCCTTAACTCAGATACTAACTAAAGCAACCAGACCCTGCTTCATGCCAGCAGAGGGGTGAAGGCAAGGCTACTCCTCTAAGCTTGCTCCCTGCCATTCCTGGCTGAACTGTATCCTCTCTGGGAGGAATCTCTAAAGAGAGTGCAGGTCAGTGGGTTACAGACAAGTGTTCATCCAGATGTAGTTTTAGTGGCAACAGCAAGAACTCCTTGAACTTGTGTGAGCAACACAGGGCTTTACAAAGCACATTGGCTGCTCATGGAAGATGCAGGATGGACAGAGCCTCAACCAGGGGCATTGACACTGGACATAGCTCATCCACTCACCCACACCTTTCAGGATGCTCTAGCTGTGACCCCCAGACCCTGCCAACCCCAACCTTGGTATCCCTCAAGTTAATCTTGTCTGAGAGAGGGGACTGTGCTTCCTGCTGAGACCCCTCTCCTCTTCCAAGTCAAGTAAGGGGGAGTCCACTTGATCTGACACTATATTAGGGGCCATCGTCATTAATTCCTGTCTTCTTCACCATAACATGGAGATAACAGGCACAGAAGATATCCTCAGAGAGAGGATATTTGGCGCTCTCCTTGCAGGAAGAGAGAGAAAACCAGTGAGTGGGACTCAGTGAGAAATGAGAGCTCTGAGCCCTAAGGGAAGGACTGCCATGTGCCAGGTTCTGCCATATTGGTTAGTGGCACAGGCTTTGTGTTGGCTTATAGGGAGTGGCCAGGCTTCCTCCTACCAATAGGTCCACCAAAAACCAAAATGACATCCATAAAATACCTTCAACTCCAACCACAGAAAGGCAGTGGGACCCAGGCAGCCAAGGAGGCCTAAGATTCTTTGT
>NW_019155361.1:0-1542 GCF_002288905.1 Enhydra lutris kenyoni | reverse complement strand
GGAGAATATAATGAGTACTGCTAAGTGGGATGTAGAAAGAAATGACTCGTACAGTTCCTGCCTGGTGCCTGCGAGCATGTGTAGAGTCCAGAGGAAAGGCATTCATGTGAGTGACCAATTTACCCATGTATCTGGTCTTCCACTTGTTGCTTCTGTTGTCATCTTTAAGAAACAGATGCCAAAGCTTAGGTCAGGAAGATTTTTTGATAGGCTTTCTTCTCTGAGGTTTATAGTTTTAGCTCTTGAATTTAGATCTGTGACCCATTTGGGGTTCATTTTCTGTCTCCTCTGAGGGGAGGGTCCACGGGCTTTCAGTCATTTATAATTTTATGTATTGGTATGTGCAAGAACAGATGAGCATTAGTCACTGTAGTACCTTAGGTTGTCCCTTGTAGAGAGTTGTCAATAGATCCACAACAATCTGTAGAATAATATTTATTCCATCCTTGAGGAAATTCGCTGAAGTTATAAAGGAAGTCCAAAAGGAGGTTAACTGATATCTTCTGCAGGGGTGGATCAATGTCCTTGTTAAGAGTACACACCCTCCTCTGGTGGCCACAGGTGACATTGCAGGAATTCCCTGAACTGTCTGCAAAACAAGCCACATTCAATGTTGGGCATCTTCAAGGATTCACAGAGAGATCATAACAGTTCCATAAAAGTCAACGTTTTGGAGTGTGTCTTCTAGAAAATCTGTGGAAAATGGGCTTTTTCCCAAATGCACTATTTTGAGAAATACTTTCTGAGTAGCTGAGTCAGGCCCTGGGTTCCAGGATAGAAAGTAGGGAAAATGGTGGATGCTTCCCAAAAGGCACATGGTGTATGGTGGGATAGAGTGGGAAATAAGTGGTCCATACCACAGCTCTGTATATTTTGTTGAAAGAAAGCAGTAAAAGAAAACAAGCCATATTTATGGATTCCTTTGCTTACACTAAACATAAAACTTTTTAGACAATTTGAAAACTATCACTCAGCGTACCTGTATCCTCTTTTCCCAGTTAGAAGACATCAACTTATATTCCCAGCTTATTTTTTACTTATTAGGAGAAGATGGTGTCATATATTGAACTCTTAATGACTCTACAAAAATCCTTGCAGAACTAACAGATGGATTAAGTCCTAACCTTAAGGACACAGATTCTATATACAAAAATGAGTTTCATCTCTATACACGAATAACACGCTATCAAGAACAAGAATTAAGAAAATAATTTTAATTGATAGTCACTCAGAAAACTAAAATACATAGGAATTATTTTCACCTGGATGTGAAAGACCTGCATACTGAAAACTTAAATCATTAATGGAAGTATTTGAAGAAGACGAGTTAAGTCTGGAGACATCCCATGCTAATGGAGCCCTAGAATATATGTAATGCAAAGGTCCACACTGCATAAACAGTCTAAATATTCACTGCAAATCCCATCAAAATCTAATGGCATTTTTAGAAATAAAGCCAATAATCCTACAGAGTGAATAATACCATAAAGGGCCCTGAATAGCCAAAGCCATCTGGAGAAAAAACAAACCTGGAGGCATCAT
>NW_019155360.1:0-6150 GCF_002288905.1 Enhydra lutris kenyoni | reverse complement strand
TCTCTCAATACTTACCCTGAATGTTAATGGGCTAAATGCCCCAATCAAAAGACACAGGGTATCAGAATGGATAAAAAAACAAAACCCATCTATATGTTGCCTACAAGAAACTCATCTTAAACACGAAGACACCTCCAGGTTTAAAGTGAAGGGGTGGAAAAGAATTTACCATGCTAATGGACATCAGAAGAAAGCAGGAGTGGCAATCCTTATATCAGATCAATTAGATTTTAAGCCAAAGACTATAATAAGAGATGAGGAAGGACACTATATCATACTCAAAGGAACTGTCCAACAAGAAGATCTAACAATTTTAAATATCTATGCCCCTAACATGGGAGCAGCCAACTATATAAACCAATTAATAACAAAATTAAAGAAATACATCGACAATAATACAATAATCGTAGGGGACTTTAACACTCCCCTCACTGAAATGGACAGATCATCCAAGCAAAAGATCAACAAGGAAATCAAGGCCTTAAATGACACACTGGACCAGATGGACATCACAGATATATTCAGAACATTTCATCCCAAAGCAACAGAATACACATTCTTCTCTAGTGCACATGGAACATTCTCCAGAATAGATCATATTCTCGGTCCTAAATCAGGTCTCAACCGTTATCAAAAGATTGGAATCATTCCCTGCATATTTTCAGACCACAGTGCTCTGAAGCTAGAATTCAATCACAAGAGGAAATTTGGAAAGAACCCAAATACACGGAGACTAAACAGCATCCTTCTAAAGAATGAATGGGTCAACCAGGAAATTAAAGAAGAGTTGAAAAAATTCATGGAAACAAATGATAATGAAAACACAACGGTTCAAAATCTGTGGGACACAACAAAGGCAGTCCTGAGAGGAAAATATATAGCGGTACAAGCCTTTCTCAAGAAACAAGAAAGGTCTCAGGTACACAATCTAACCCTACACCTAAAAGAGCTAGAGAAAGAACAAGAAAGAAACCCTAAACCCAGCAGGAGAAGAGAAATCATAAAGATCAGAGCAGAAATCAATGAAATAGAAACCAAAAAAACAATAGAACAAATCAACGAAACTAGGAGCTGGTTCTTTGAAAGAATTAATAAGATCGATAAACCCCTGGCCAGACTTATCAAAAAGAAAAGAGAAAGGACCCAAATAAATAAAATCATGAATGAAAGAGGAGAGATCACAACGAACACCAAAGAAATACAGACAATTATAAGAAAATACTATGAGCAACTTTACGCCAACAAATTTGACAATCTGGAAGAAATGGATGCATTCCTAGAGACATATAAACTACCACAACTGAACCAGGAAGAAATCGAAAGCCTGAACAGACCCATAACCAGTAAGGAGATTGAAACAGTCATCAAAAATCTCCAAACAAACAAAAGCCCAGGGCCAGATGGCTTCCCGGGGGAATTCTACCAAACATTTAAAGAAGAACTAATTCCTATTCTCCTGAAACTGTTCCAAAAAATAGAAATGGAAGGAAAACTTCCAAACTCATTTTATGAGGCCAGCATCACCTTGATCCCAAAACCAGACAAGGATCCCATCAAAAAAGAGAACTACAGACCAATATCCTTGATGAACACAGATGCAAAAATTCTCGCCAAAATACTAGCCAATAGGATTCAACAGTACATTAAAAGGATTATTCACCACGACCAAGTGGGATTTATTCCAGGGCTGCAAGGTTGGTTCAACATCCGCAAATCAATCAATGTGATACAACACATTAATAAAAGAAAGAACAAGAACCATATGATACTCTCCATAGATGCTGAAAAAGCATTTGACAAAGTACAGCATCCCTTCCTGATCAAAACTCTTCAAAGTGTAGGGATAGAGGGCACATACCTCAATATTATCAAAGCCATCTATGAAAAACCCACCGCAAATATCATTCTCAATGGAGAAAAACTGAAAGCTTTTCTGCTAAGGTCAGGAACACGGCAGGGATGTCCGTTATCACCACTGCTATTCAACCTAGTACTAGAAGTCCTAGCCTCAGCAATCAGACAACAAAAGGAAATTAAAGGCATCCAAATTGGCAAAGAAGAAGTCAAACTATCACTCTTTGCAGATGATATGATACTATATGTGGAAAACCCAAAAGACTCCACTCCAAAACTGCTAGAACTTGTACAGGAATTCAGTAAAGTGTCAGGATATAAAATCAATGCCCAGAAATCAGTTGCATTTCTCTACACCAACAACAAGACAGAAGAAAGAGAAATTAAGGAGTCCATCCCATTTACAATTGCACCCAAAACTATAAGATACCTAGGAATAAATCTAACCAAAGAGACTAAGAATCTATACACAGAAAACTATAAAGTACTCATGAAAGAAATTGAGGAAGACACAAAGAAATGGAAAAATGTTCCATGCTCCTGGATTGGAAGAATAAATATTGTGAAAATGTCTATGCTACCTAAAGCAATCTACACATTTAATGCAATTCCTATCAAAGTGCCATCCATTTTTTTCAAAGAAATGGAACAAATAATCCTAAAATTTATATGGAACCAGAAAAGACCTCGAATAGCCAAAGCAATATTGAAAAAGAAAGCCAAAGTTGGTGGCATCACAATTCCGGACTTCAAGCTCTATTACAAAGCTGTCATCATCAAGACAGCATGGTACTGGCACAAAAACAGACACATAGATCAATGGAACAGAATAGAGAGCCCAGAAATAGACCCTCAATTCTATGGTCAACTAATCTTCGACAAAGCAGCAAAGAATATCCAATGGAAAAAAGATAGCCTCTTCAACAAATGGTGTTGGGAAAATTGGACAGCCACATGCAGAAAAATGAAATTGGATCATTTCCTTACACCACACACGAAAATAGACTCAAAATGGATGAAGGATCTCAATGTGAGAAAGGAATCCATCAAAATCCTTGAGGAGAACACAGGCAGCAACCTCTTCGACCTCAGCCGCAGCAACATCTTCCTAGGAACATCGCCAAAGGCAAGGGAAGCAAGGGCAAAAATGAACTATTGGGATTTTATCAAGATCAAAAGCTTTTGCACAGCAAAGGAAACAGTTAACAAAACCAAAAGACAACTGACAGAATGGGAGAAGATATTTGCAAATGACATATCGGATAAAGGGCTAGTGTCCAGAATCTATAAAGAACTTAGCAAACTCAACACCCAAAGAACAAATAATCCAATCAAGAAATGGGCAGAAGACATGAACAGACATTTCTGCAAGGAAGACATCCAGATGGCCAACAGACACATGAAAAAGTGCTCCACATCACTCGGCATCAGGGAAATACAAATCAAAACCACAATCAGATACCACCTCACACCAGTCAGAATGGCTAAAATTAACAAGTCAGGAGATGACAGATGCTGGCGAGGATGCGGAGAAAGGGGAACCCTCCTACACTGTTGGTGGGAATGCAGGCTGGTGCAGCCACTCTGGAAAACAGCATGGAGGTTCCTCAAAATGTTGAAAATAGAGCTACCCTATGACCCAGCAATTGCACTGCTGGGTATTTACCCTAAAGATACAAACGTAGTGATCCAAAGAGGCACGTGCACCCGAATGTTTATAGCAGCAATGTCTACAATAGCCAAACTATGGAAAGAACCTAGATGTCCATCAACAGACAAATGGATAAAGAAGATGTGGTATATATACACAATGGAATACTATGCAGCCATCAAAAGAAATGAAATCTTGCCTTTTGCGACGACATGGATGGAACTAGAGGGTATCATGCTTAGCGAAATAAGCCAATCGGAGAAAGACAACTATCATATGATCTCCCTGATATGAGGGAGAGGAGATGCAACATGGGGGGTTAAGGGGGTAGGAGAAGATTAAATGAAACAAGATGGGATTGGGAGGGAGACAAACCATAAGTGACTCTTAATCTCACAAAACAAACTGAGGGTTAATGGGGGGGTGTGGGGGGGTGGGATTATGGACATTGGGGAGGGTATGTGCTATGGTGAGTGCTGTGAAGTGTGTAAACCTGGCGATTCACAGACCTGTACCCCTGGGGATAAAAAGATATTATATGTTTATGAAAAATAAAATTTAAAAAAAAAAAAAAAAAAAAAAAAAGGTGCAACGTGCTACATAATGCACCAGCATTTGTCTTTGGGGACAAAAGGAGCCTCTGCTTTGGAGAAGACAGGACAACATGTTCGGGAGCTATGTCACCCAGACCTAACAGGGCCAGACGCTCCAGGAAGGGACGCCCTGACCACACAGATTTAGGCAATGACCGGGTCCACCCTCCGCTTTCCTGGTAAACCGAGGAAGTGGGAAGGTGGGGACCGGGGCCTGGTGTTGCTGGAAGGTTGGTCAGGGAGGATGTGTGGGTCTGTCAGATCTGCCCCTGCTTCTAGCACACCCTTGAAGGGACCACCCTCGAGGCCGGGAACCCACACGCCCACCGGAGCCTCTCCCTCCACACTCCTGTCCACGCCTGCTGCGCCTCAGGCTGCTTCTGCAGACCCAGCTCCAAGCCCTGGCTCCTCCCACCCACCTGCAGGGGTGCCTCCAGGCTCTGGGACACGTCAGAGCCCCGCTCTGGCTTGGCAGTCCCACCCCCTCTCCAGACCCCCCTGCCTCCCCCAGTCCCACAGGCTGCTCCACCAGATGCACTGACTTCTTCACTCCCAGGTCCCGGGCAAGCCACCGCCACTGTCTGGGCCTCAGTGTACCCACTGGGGACACCAGAAGGTCAAAGAAGACAAGTCCTCTGGTTCAGGGAACCTACCAGGCCACACCCCGTGCCCTCATGCAGACATCCTCACAGATTTCAGGTATCAGATCCAGAGGACAAAAGCGACAGCTGTCCTCACAATGACACCGAATTTGACTCGGGTCCTGAAAATACTCCATTTCCAAGAGTAACCGTCACCGGTCTGAGTGCTATTCCTTTTGTGTCACCGGACAAGAGCCAGCACCCCTTCTGGCCCCCCACCCCCAATCATCGCTGGCCGGTGCTTACACCCGTCCCCGCCTGTCATGGCCCCCTCCTATTCCAGAAATGCATGACGGTTTAATAAGGAAAGTGGACGACGGTCTGAAGGAGACCCAGGCATGCCCGAGTTTTCTTGAAATGAAACAGACAAATCCGAAATTAATTCTGTCACCAACGAAACCTAATGTCAAGTCTGCAACCTTCCTCTAGGGGCTGTACTGCAGAATGGCGGAGTAAACAAACCCAGCTGATAACAAACATCGAACTCATTTAATAGTCATCACATTAGACTTCAGCCATTACGTCTTGACTGAGAAATGTCCGAATCATTCTGCGTCTGAAGGTGGCTGGGCCCAAGGTCAGGTGAGCACTGGGGACGCAGGAAAAAAGTGTGATTTGCGATTGACCAGAGAGTGAAAACATGTGTGGCCTGTCCTAGGGTGTGCTCAGATATTCAACGCTTGGTAAGTCAACAGAATTTTGCCATCGTTCACAACATCTCGAATCAGAACTAGAGATTTTCTTTTTTAAAAAAAGGAGAAAGATCTACATGCCAGCTGGGGTTTCATTTACATCGACAGATGTGTCCCCACCTCTGTGGCACACACACACGTGCACGCACACACGCACGCACACAAGCACACATACACACACGCGCATCCACGCACACACACATACACGCACACGCATGCATGTGTGCACACATCCCCTTTCCCTGTTTCTCAGCCTAAACGATCCCTGTGCTGGTCCCTAAATTACTATTTCTCATCCTCAGCCTGCATTGCGTGGGGCGGCCAAGTGTGGGGGGAGGGGGCACCCATAGCACACAAGGCCCAGGGAGACAACCTGGGCTCCCGTCTGCTTTTATGTACCTCCTCCTACCTGTGCTTTGAATCAAGCATGGCTCCCACTCCGGAGGGCTCAGCAGGAACCTGCCGGGCAGGACCGGGGCTCAGCCTGTTTCATCCTGAAGCCCCCACCCCACACGGGCAGATTCCCCTTCCTGTGGGCATGGAGCTGGGTTTTGCCTTAGAGTGATTACCTGGGCAGCCACCTGGGGGAGGGGGAGGGGCAGCCCTGCAGAAGAGGAGGCTCAGATCCTCCGCTCCTGGACTCTGGTCCTGTCCCCTCACCCACTGCCCTGTACCCACTGTCCCCACACCCACTGTCCCCTCACCCATTGTCTCTGCAC
>NW_019155359.1:0-6157 GCF_002288905.1 Enhydra lutris kenyoni | reverse complement strand
TATATATATATGTGTGTATATATATATACACACATATATATATATACACACACACACACACAATGGCATATTAGCCATTAAAATATTAAAATCCTTCCATTTGCAATAACATGGATGGAACTAGAGGGTATTATGCTAAGTGAAATAAGTCAGTCAGAAAAAGACAAATACCATATGATTTCAGTCATATGTAGAATTTAAGAAAAAACAGAGATGAACATATGGGAAGGGAAGGAAAAATAAAATAAGATGAATACAGAGAGGAAGGAAACTCATAAGTGACACTTAACTCTAGGAAACAAACTAGGTTGTTGGAGTGGAGGTGGGTGGGTAGATGGGGCAATTGAGTGATGGGCATTAAGGAAGGCACATAAAGTAATGGGCATTGGATATTGTATGCAACTGATGAATCACTAAATTCTACCCTTGAAACTAATAATACACTATATGTTAACTGAATTGAATTTAAATAAAGATATTTTTATGGCTAAAATTAACAAGTCAGAAAATGACAGATGCTGGTGAGGATGTGGAGAAAGGGGAATCCTCCTACACTATTGGTGGGAATGCAAACTGGTGCAACCAGTCTGGAAAACAGCATGGAAGTTCCTCCAAAAGTTGAAAATAGAGCTACCCTATGACCCAGCAATCACACTACTGGGCATTTACCCTAAGGATACAAACGTAGTGATCTGAAGGGGCAAGTGCACCTCAATGTTTATAGCAGCAATGTCCACAATAGCCATACTATGGAAAGAACCTAGGTGTCCATCAACAGATGAATGGATAAAGAAGATGTGGTATATATATACAATGAAATACTATGCAGCCATCAAAAGAAATGAAATCTTGCCATTTGTGATGACGTAAATGGAACTAGAGGATATTATGCTTAGCGAAATAAGTCAATCGGAGAAAGACAACTATCATATGATCTCCCTGATATGAGGAAGTTGAGAGGCAACGTGGAGGGTTTGAAGGGTAGGAAAAGAATAACCCTCTTACACTGTTGGAGGGAATGCAAGTTGGTTCAGCCACTTTGGAGAATAGTGTGGAGATTCCTCAAGAAATTAGAAATAGAGCTTCCCTATGACCCTGCAATGGCACTACTGTGTATTTACCCCAAAGATACAGATGTAGTGAAAAGAAGGGCCATCTGTATCCCAATGTTTATAGCAGCAATGGCCACGGTCGCCAAACTGTGGAAAGAACCAAGATGCCCTTCAATGGACGAATGGATAAGGAAGATGTGGTCTATATACACTATGGAGTATCATGCCTCTATCAGAAAGGATGAATATCCAACTTTTGTAGCAACATGGACACGACTGGAAGAGATTATGCTGAGTGAAATAAGTCAAGCAGAGAGAGTCAATTATCATATGGTTTCACTTATTTGTGGAGCATAACAAATACCATGGAGGACATGGGGAGATGGAGAGGAGAAGGGGGTTGAGGGAAATTGGAAGGGGAGGTGAACCCTGAGAGACTATGGACTCTGAAAAACAACCTGAGGTTCTTGAAGGGGTGGGGGTTGGGAGGTTGGGAGAACAAGGTGGTGGGTATTAGGGAGGGCACATATTGCATGGAGCACTGGGTGTGGTGCAAAAACAATGAATACTGTTACACTGAAAAGAAATTAAAAAAAAAAGAATAAATGAAATAGGATGGGATCAGGAGGGAGACAAACTATAAGAGACTCTTAATCTCACAAAACAAACTGAGGGTTGCCAGGGGAGGGAGTTAGGGAGAGTGTGGTGGGGTTATAACATTGGGGAAGGTATGTGCTATGGTGAGTGTTGTGAAGTGTGTAAACCTGGCGATTCACAGACCTGCTCCCCTGGGGCTAATAATACATTATATGTTAATTAAAAATTAAAAATTAAAAAAAGATATTTTTAAAAAGTGGTGGTGTCAGAATTCCAGATTTCATGTTTTACCACAAACCTGTGGTAATCAAAGCAGGATGGTACTGTCATAGAAATAGGCACATAGATTAATGGAACAGAATTGAAAGTCCATAAAATAAACATATAGTTATGTTTTCAATTAATCTTTGTCAAATGAGCCAAGAATATGTAATCAGAAAAAGTCTCTTCAACAAATGGTGTTGGAAAGACTGGATAGCTTTATGCAAAAGAATGAACTGAAGCACTTTCTTACAGAATATGTAAAAATAAATTCAAAATGGAGGGGAGGGTGTGGGGATTGGGTGAGCCTGGTGGTAGGTATTAAGGGGGCAAATATTGCATGGAGCACTGGGTGTGGTGCATAAACAAAAATCTTGGAACACTGAAAAAAATAAAATTAAAAAAAAAGATTTAAAAAAGACCAAAATGGATTAAGTGCCTAAATGTGAGATCTGAAGCCATAAAAATTCTAGAGGAGAGCACAAACAGCAATTTCTCTGATATTGGCCATAGCAACATTTTTCCCACATGTATCTCCTGTGGCCAAAAAAGCAAAAGCAAAAATAAACTATTGGGACTGCATCAAAATTAAAAGCTTCTGCACAGCAAAGGAAACAGTCAACAAAATTCAAAAACCTACTGAATGGGATAAGGTACTTGCAAATGACATATCCAATGAAGACATAGTACCCAAAATATATAAAGAACTTATACAACTCAAAACCAAATAAAAACAAATAATCCAATTAAAAAGGGCAGAAGACGTGAATAGACATTTCTCCAAAGACATACAGATGACTGTCACATGAAAAGATGCTCAACATCATTCATCATCAAGGAAATGAAAATCAGAACCACGGTGAGACAGTTCGATGAGACCTGTCAGAATGGCTAAAAAACAAAAACAAAAACAAAACAAAACAAAAACATTAGAAACGACCAGGGTTGCAAGCCTGTAGATACAAAGACCCCTTCATTCAAGGTTTGTGAGAATGCAAACTGGTATAGTCATTGTGGAAAACAGCATGGAGATTCCTCAAAAATTAGATAAAAGTACCTTATGATCCAGTAATTCCACTGTTGGGTATTTATACAAAGAATACAAAAATACTAATTTGATATGTGCACCACTGCTTATTGCAGCATTATTTAAAATAGCCAAGGTATGGAAGCAACCTGTGTTTATTCAGAGATAAAAGTATAAAGAAGAAATGGTATACATATACAATGAATTATTACTCAGTCATAATAAAGAATGAAATCCTGACATTTGTAACAACATGGATGGACCATGAGAGTACAATGCTAAGCAAGATAAGTCAGAGAAAGACAAATACCATATGATTTCACTCATATGTGGAATTTAAGATACAAAATAAATATCCTAAGAGACACTCCAAAAAATAGACTTTTAATCATAGTAATAAACTGATAGTTACAGGATGTTAGGTTGGTGGGGGGGGGTAGGTGAAATAGGTGAATGGGATTAAGAGTATGCTCATCCTGATAAGTGCTGAGTAATATATAAAATTTTTGAATTACTATATTATACACCTGAAACTAATATAACACTGTATGTTACCTATAATGGAATTAAAATTAAGTGAATCTCTTGTAGGCAGCATATAGTTGGATCATGACTTCATTTTAAAATCCATTTTTCCATTCTCTGCTTTTTGATTGAAGAGTTTAATCCACTTATATTGAAAGTAATTATTTTTGGGGGGGAGCACAATTTTTTAATACAGTAATACAATTTTGCTACAGAAAATATTCAGCAATTATTCTTCCTCTCCCCCCTTTTTTGTTAACAATATGTAATAGGTATCATTCCTTGTCAACTTATACAGCTGGGACTCATCCTTTTAAAACAAATTCATAGACTACCAGAGGAAACTTCTAATATTGAAAGTAATTATTAAGGATGAATGACTTACTTCTTTTTTTAAAGATTTTATTTATTTATTTTGTCAGAGAGAGATCACAAGTAGGCAGAGAGGCAGGCAGAGAGAGAAGGGGAAGCAGGCTCCCCACTGAGCAGAGAGCCCAATGTGGGACCCGATTCCAGGACCCTGAAACCATGACCTGAGCTGAAGGCAGAGGCTTTAACCCACTGAGCAACCCAGGCGCCCCTGAATGACTTACTTCTATACTTTGCTATTTGTTTTCTATATGTCATGTCTTTTTTGTTCTTCACTTCCTCCATTACTGCTTTCTTTTGCACTTGATTTTTTTTTTCCTGGTGAAACATTTTGATTCAACTCTCATTTTCTTTTCTATATGTTTTTTAGTTGTTTTCTTATTTGTTAATTTGGGGATTACAACTAATATCCTAAATTTATAAAAACCTAGTTTGAATTAATACCTACTTTCAATAATATACAAAGTTTCTATTCCTATGACTTCAATCCCCCATCTTGTTATAGCTACATAATAATTGTATACATGTGTGCCCTGTCCATTAACATAGTCTTATATTTATTGTTTTATCTATCTGTATTTTAAATCAAAATAAGAATTAAACTAATAGTATGCTAATACTTGCTTTTCATGTTTACCTATGTACTTACCTTTACCCATATTCCTTATTTCTTCTGAAGACATCATGTTACTGTCTAGTGTCCTTTCATTTCATCTTGAAGTACTACTCCCCTTAGCATTTCCTTTAGGGTAAATCTACAGGAAATGTTTGTATCTATCTGGAAATATCTTAATGCCTTTTTTTTTAATCTTTGAGACATATATTTGCTATATATATAATTCTTATTTGACAGTTTTTTTCTTTCAGCAATTTAAATATGCCATCCAAATGCCTTCTGGATTCCATATTTCTCATGAGAAATTGACCTTTTTAAAAAGATTTTATTTATTATTTGACAGGGAGAGACACAGCGAGAGAGGGAACACAAGCAGGGGGGTGGGAAAGAGAGAAGCAGACTTCTGGCTGAGCAGGGAGCCTGATGTGGGGCTTGATTCCAGGACCCTGGGATCATGACCTGAGCCAAAGGCAGATGCTTAATGACTGAGCCATCCAGGCACCCTGAGAAATTGACCTTTTCCCACTGAGAATCCCTTATTTGTCATAGGTTGTTACTCTCCTGATACTTTCAAGATTCTCCTTGCCTTTAGTTTTTGACAGTTTGATTACAGTATGGCTAGTGTGGCTATCTTTATTTTTCAAACTTGAAATTCATTGAGCTACTTAAATATATAGATTTATTTCATATATCAAAATTTTGAAATTTTTAAACAATTATTTATTTAAATATTATTCCTGCTTCCTTTTCTCTTTTCATCCTATGACTCCCATTATTTATATGTTGGTGTACTTTATGTTTCTCCAGAGGTATCTTAGGCTGTGTTCATTTTTCTCCATTCTTTTTACTTTTCGTTCCTCAAACTGAATAATCTCAATTGATCTATTTTTAAGTTTGCTGATTTTTTCGTCTAACTGCTCAAATCTGCTTTCAAACCCTCTTAATGAATTTCTCATTCCAAGTATTGTTATTTATCTACAGAAATTTTGTTTCTTTTTTATGGTTTCTATCTCTTTATTGGTATTCTCTATTTCTTTTTTTTTGAATTTTAAAGAGATTTTATTTATTTATTTAGAGAGGGAGAGTGTGCATGCGGAAAAAAAAAAAACATGAACAGAGCAGAGGGGCAGAGGGAGAGGGAAAAGCAGACTCCTTACTGAGCAGAGAGCCTGATGTGGGGCTTGATCCCAGGACCCTGGGATCATGACCTGAGACAAAGACAGATACTTAACTCACTGGGCCACCCAGGTGCCCCAATATTCTCTATTTCTACAGACATTGTTCTCTGGATTTTGGTTGCCTTTTTTTCATGGTTTCCTTTAATTTCTTCCACATACTCAGGATATTTGCTTTAAAGTCTTTATTAAGTCCAGTGTTTGGGCTTACTCAGGAACTGTTTCTACTTTTTTTTCTCCTTGTGAATGGGCCAGACTTTCTTATTCCTTTACATGCTTCATTTTCTGTTGAAAACTAGACATATGGAATATTGTAATATGGTTACTCTGTAAATCGGGTTTTCTTTCCTCTCCATAGTTTTTTGTTGCTATAAAACAAAATTGTGTATTGTAACTTTTTTTTTATATTAAATTTTATTTTTTATAAACATATAATATATTTTTATCCCCAGGGGTACAGGTCTGTGAATCGCCAGGTTTGCACACTTCACAGCACTCACCATAGCACATACCCTCCCCAATGTCCATAACCCAC
>NW_019155358.1:0-6159 GCF_002288905.1 Enhydra lutris kenyoni | reverse complement strand
TTTAGGAAGAAGGTGAAGAACAAAATAATTCTTTATAAGTAAAACTAGGGAGGTCTCTATATTTACAGAATATAGTGAATGAATAAGAGGAATTAGTCAAATGTATCTTTATAGTTGTAGATCTGAGGGATTGGGTTAATAGAAACACCATTAATAGGGAAAGGTAAATTAGAAAAAAGGGCTAATTCTGAGTGAAAACTTTGTGTTTGGAGTAAATATATTTTTTTTTACATTTTTGTGATAAACCATTCAATGAAAAGTTGGATCAGAGAGAGATCAGATCCCATGATAGAAATTTTTAAGTTTTCCTCATAGAGATTATCACTGAAGCCAAGAAAATGAATGAGTCTTCTCCAATGAAACAGATAAAAATAAAAGAAGATTAAGAAAGAAGTTATTGTTAGGGGTTGGAAGGAGAGAAGTTATAGAATCAAGAAGTTGGATATGAAAATATACTAGATATAGGAATTTGCAAAGCGTTACGTTTTTCCCCCAAAGGTTGTTTATTTAGGATTATTTGAAGCATGGAAAGGCAAGAATAGAGAAAATAGGGAAAATTTATTAGGAACATCAATTCTCATGGTCTAAGCAAAGAGTTGTTTACTGGTGAAAAATTGAGATTTATGAAGTTTAAGGATATCACAAAATAAACATTGAAAGTCAAAGGTTCTCAGGAAAGAGAAAAGGGAGAAGTATAGCAAGAATCAGGGTCTTTGAAGAATGAGAAATGGATGAGCTGGGGGACACAGGTGGGGGATTAAGTTGCCTTTAGGTGGGATAAGTGTTTTTGCTTTATTTGCATGGTGAGCTGGTGTGAAAATAAGAAATATAGCCATCATGTTTGGTTGCTCACTATGTGTGTGACAGGTATTATATCATTTAATACACCAAATAAATTCATTGGGTAAGTGGTATATATTATAATCCCCATTACGAGGAAGAAACAAGGCAGTAAAAAGTAAGAAGAATTAATGTAGCTCACTAGTAAGTGACAGAAATGAGAGTCAAACTCATGAATTTGGATTCAGAATCAGTATCCTAAACCAATACGTTTAGAATGGAAGTTATCAGTGTTGAATTTGAACCAAAGAAAAGTAGGTGTGGCCATTATAACAAGGAAATTGAGGGTACTAGCAGCATTTTAAACAAAATGTCATTAGATGCATATATCCCTTCTAGTTCCTACCATTTCAAATACTGGAACATTTCACAATAAAATAAATACTTGAAAAAATTCAGTAAGTGATTTAGTTTAACTCCTCACCATTTATGATTCCTCTGCAGTATTTCAATTGGTTCTTAGGGCAAACTATGTAAAATGTAGTATGGACTTTTTTTTTTTTCAACAAGTGTGATAAAACTAAGAGGAGAGGAGGAAGAAGTTGATTTTATCAAAGTCACTCTGGACAGAATCTGGCAGAGATGGAGCTCACACCTAGGCAATCCCTTCACTTGATCCCATCAAAATCGATGTTCTTCCTACTTTGCTAAATAATTTCTACCAAGCACCTATTCTTTTTGAAAATAACAGCATTTCTACACACTTAGCATTTGTTAAAGTCCTCTAAGTTTCTCCCATTATTCCTAAAGAAGGAATAACATAAGAATTAGAGATATGGGAGCACCTGGGTGGCTCAGATGGTTTTGTATCTTCCTTCTGCTCAGGTCATGATATCAGCGTCCTGGGATCAAGCCCTGCATGGGGTTCTGTGCTAAGCAGGGAGCCTGCTTCTCCCTCTCCTTCTGCTGCTCCCCTTGCTTGTGCTCTCTCATTGTCTCTGTCAATTAGTAAATAAAATATTTTAAAAAATAATCAAAGATATCTTACACTCCAAGAGACAGGCTTCCCTGCTAGAGTGATTTTCTGATTTCTCCACTATCTGAACAAGATCCATTCACTATATTTAATCCAGAAACACTAAAGTTTGCTCATAGGGTATGCTTCAGACTTATTTCTCTATTATCATTGAGATCCCGTTCCCTGAGGCGGTAACAAAGCTCCTGCACAGCCCTTTCATCTTTCCGTCCAAAATATAAAGTTTCTATTAGCTTTGAAGTTGAGTATCACCAGGGCTGGAAAGACATTATTTATCCCATGTTCCTATGAGTCATGTATTTTCACAAAGTCCAACTTGTAATCTTTGGTCACAATGTTGTAAAAGCTTTCCTTCAATATTATTCTTGTTGTTGCTTAAGTTAATAGGAATAATTGTAGCTATAATTTAAAATAACATTTTAGCTCCCATTCTTCCAGGAGGCAATTTACAAATTATTTTTGTTTACTTCAATCCTGCACTGTGAACTTACCAGCAAATATTTGGATTTTCATCAAAACATAATACATTATTTGTTAAGTATCAAATAAAGAAAAATGAAATTCATCACTGTTATTCTTAGTTGTTTCTTTTCCCTAAGATTACCTAAATGACTTAGCTTCTTAAACTACCATAGTTTACTGTGGAAAAGAAGGCCTGAAGAGTTTGTCTTCTGAATTGAAACCAGATGCTCATGTTTCCTGAATACCGATCCATAGAAGTGAACAGCCATAAGCAGACTTTACATAGTAGTATCCTGTGCAGAGGTCTGCTATGCTGATTGTTCTGTTATCTATACTGTAGCTCCCTTCCCGGGAGATGATAGATGAGACTCCAGCAGTTTCCTATAGACACGGTTGATTGGAACAAAAAATCTCCATACATGCTTAGCATAATCTAAGTAGCATTGGATTTGAGAAGACCTTATGCAGCCTGGAAATATATCAGCATGTCTAGAGTTAGCTGTGATTAAAAAAAAAATGTAAAAAAAAAATGTTGTGCCTGTGGGTTCTTAGGCTTCTGGATCAATGACTTGGGATTATGCAGGAAGATGAGCTATTTCATCTCTTCTGCAAGGTGAGAGATTTTTCTATCACCAAAGAGCTCTTTTCTCTTAAAAAACATAGTCATACCAACTGAAACTCCTCTTCCAGCCTCATTTGGAGTAGTAGATCATCTTTTAAATTGCAGATATTTTGGAAGCACTTAAAGGGTTAATAATACTTTAGTGGAAAATCCTTCAGGTTACTTTTTTCCCCTACCATTGAATAAAAGCCATCCACTCCAAGGACAGTTAAAGACCAGATTCTGGGGATCCTAAAAGTTAAGAATCCTTTTTATTGGTTGCGTTAGGCAATGCTTCACTTTCCTGAACTCCTACAAGAATGAAAAAAAAAATACTGTTTAAGGAAATCTATTCAACAATATGTTTGCATATGGTTTAATCCTTAAAAAATAAAAGAGAAGTACAGTCTCAGACCCATGAGTTGGAGGGTATTACCTATTATTTTTTGTCACAAACCTACCATGTGATCATACATAATTCGTCTTGTGCTTCTTAGTTTCTGTTTTATCACTTCTAAAATGAAAGTGTTAAAAAAAAAAGGGCAGAAACAGACCCATGTATACATAGAACATATTGCTGATAGTCAAAGGGAAGAGAAAATGATGGGGAGTGGGAGGTCCAGTCTTCCACGTATAGAATGAATAAGTCATGGGATGAAAGCTCTAGCATAAGGAAAATAGACCACAGTATTGCAATATATAGGTCATGTAATATACAGATAATGACTCCACTCGTGCTGAGCAGAGAACAGTGGAGAGTTGTTAAATCACTATTTTGTACACAGAAAATAATGTAACATTGTGTGTCAACTATAGTTGATTAAAAAAAATAATCCTGCCATTTCCGTGAAAATTACTGTGAAAAGTACAAAATTACTGTGAAATTTTTATGAAATTTAAATTCTGTGAAATTAAATAGCAAATGATAATTCTATGAAAATTAAAACACTTTTCACAAGAAAAAATAGACATTTAAAAAAATAAAATGAGGGTGTTATGCTAGTTTTTTGTAGGCTTGTATATATGCATTTATTATTTTTTTGAGATAGAAATGACTGACATATTACATTTGACTAGTTTCATATGTACAACATACTGTGAAGTGATCATCACAATAAAACAAGTTAACATACATTACCACATATGGTTACACATTTTTTCTTGTGATGAGAACCCTTAAACTTTATCGTCTTAGCAACTTTCAAATGTGCAATACATTGTTAACTATAGTTACAATAATTATTAACTATAGTCACTGTATTCTCTACAACAAGATATTACCTCACATTTAATAGAATAGCTATTTTTTTAAAGACCATATATAACAAGTGTTGGCAAGGATATGGAGAAAAGTTAGACTAATTTGAGATTCCTTCTAGTCCAGATTAAAAATGAAAGCAATTAATCATCCCAATCATAAAACCATGAGCACTTAAAGTTAGAACAGACCTCAGCAATGACTTCTCCTCCTGTCCAGTTCAGGAATTCTTCTTTGGCATCATTGGTTCAGTAATCTATAGCTGAAGACTAACTCTGAGAAGAAGCTCTTCATCTTATAAAGCAGATTCTTCTAAGACACAGATGGAAGAACTCCATGGTTGACTGTTGGAGCTCTAGGGTTCTTGCACTCTGAGTTTGAATCCCAGCTCACTAGGTGAGTGACCTTGGGAAGTTTAACCTCCAGAAGCCTCAATGTCATCACTTGTTTAAAAGATAATGTTATTACTATGATTGGTGTAACTATTATTGACAAAGACTCTCTTTGACCAGACTTGAGTTAAGCTCCTTTGAACCTTCTTCTCAGCTAGGTCTCTGTGCTTATCTCTGATAAGCTCCAATTTAGCAAGATTCTGCTAAGTCAATTTATCAAGAATCCCCACCATTTATGGATGTCTACTTAGCAGAGAATACTTGGTAGCTGATCAGATTCCACATACCCACCCTTTATATCTAATCCCTCTCTCTGTCCTCTATAAGAATCCTATTACACAAGTTTAGTAAGAATGCCCTGTTTTTGTTGTGCCCTCTTGGTAATTTTCCATCCTTTGACCGAACCCCCTCACTCTGCTTCTTGGATATAAATGTCCCCAACTGTCTTTGATATATTTTGAGTTGAACCTAACCTCTCTCCCATGTTCAATACCCCCTTTGCAATAGTCTTGACAAAAGTCTTCCTTACCATTTTTGACAAATGTCAGTATAATTTTTCTTTAATATTTATTATTAGAAAGTTCTCCTTCATGTTGAGCTGAGAACCTATTATCGCCTCCTCCATTCTCATCCTAGAACTTTCCTTTTGGAAACATAAATAGCATTTCTGTTCCTTCTTTCATTTGAAATATTTCAGATACATGAATAAAGAGACCACATATATCAAATCTTCATTATTTCAGGTAAAATTGTCCATTCTCTTAAGAGTTCCAAGGATTACCATTTTGTCCCTTTTTATGAACATGTTTGAATATAACATTACAGCATTCATAATACTTCAAAGGTGTGCATACAATCTGAGGACACATGACACCATTATCTTTCTTGGTCTAAGCCATACAATTCTATGAAGTTGATATGAGATGTAGTTTACAGATGCACTAAATGTTGGCAGCTACATCAAACCTTGGCACACAAATACTGATATGAATCTGGATTTTCTCTAACCTTGAATTTTAACAGTTAATTTAAAAAAGAGAAGTACAGAATTTGAAATTAGGATGGAATTATTCAGGATAGACAACCCAAAAAAGGTATTTCTAGTTATCTAATGAAAGAGTGATGGACTTGTGTCTTGAACCTTGAAAGAGATGATGGACACTGATGATGAATCGTGAATGTTTTCTAATAATAGGGTGGAATACAGAAAGGCATGGAGAAGGGAATTAAAGTAATATGTCAGCTAAAAGTTGAATTATCATTACTCGCTGCTTTTTTTTTTCCCCACACGCCATTTGCTAATTCCTATCTCCAAACCTTGCACATATTTCTTCAATACGGGCAGATTTGTCTTCAAAGCACCTTAGACCCTGATTATGCCAGGTTTGAAACAGTATTTTTTAGGCATGTATTACTATTTTTCTGAAACAGAAAAGCAATTTAATAGAGAAAGTTTTGAAAGTATAGAAATTTGATCTCAATTATATATATAGCGATTCATAGATATGTATTTATATCACTGAATTAAATACATAGACATATATTTATGTCACTAAGTATATTTATATGTCATATATATAATAAATTTATCTTTCTTCCCTATAGATTCCACTTCAAATCAATAAACATT
>NW_019155357.1:0-6160 GCF_002288905.1 Enhydra lutris kenyoni | reverse complement strand
TGTGGGAGACCTCTAAGCTGACTTCCCCTGTCCCGCAGAAGGACACCTTGTGGTTTGGAGCAGCTCACAAGCTCCAGCTTGGATAAGCCTCCAAGGCTTCTTGAGGCCACCCGAGCATTCGTTGGCCATCATGGATACAAATTCCAGTGTGGGCATACATCTCACCCTCGACCATCCTCAGGGGCTGGAGATCTTTAAACACATGGTGCACATTGGAACTGTCATGCCCTCGGCACTGTACATAACCACAGCTTGTGTTTTCAGATTTCGATCCTCACAAGCTTTGCCAGCAGGCCCTCCACCTTGGGAATTCTGGAGTCACAAAGCTGCCTTCTACCTGGCCAACAGAAAGAAGAAATGTCCTACAGGTCTGCCCAAAACCCCCAATGTGCGTCCAAACACACGGCCCTCAAGGGCACCCTGATATCATAGTTCGCCCTGTAAACTAAAGCTCTGTGTAACACAGCCCGAACCCAATCTCCTGTCGGCAAGCCAGATACCGGGACCCATATACTGCTGGTGGGAATTGCCTTGGCCCGAGCCCATTAATTCGATCCAACCTGTATATGCAGGTATCTGACCACAGAAGGTAGTGCAAATACTGCCCTTGCATGTACCTGAAGCACAACAGAGTACTCCTCCTTGCCCATGGCAAGAAAGTGAATGTTGATAAGGTTGTACTACTTTCAGAGTGGGAGCCACCTGCCTGTCCATGAGACCACGCCCACTCAGGAGGGGCAACGGGACACAAACAGGCATTGCGACTTTTAGCCTGAGACCCCTTTCAAGCACAGCCTGTTGGGGCTGGACCAGGATCCCACAGAGAGAATCTATTGTGCCCCGAGACACAAATCCTAACCCTTGGTGGGGTTGTCCAGGCCACGTGACCCACAACCTGTCTCTGAAATCCCTATTTCGGCAGGACCCCTGAGATGAAAAAGAGCACTCTTCCCTTCCCCCAGAAAAACACCAAACTCTTGGGAGCATGGCAGAATGCCCAGAAAGGGAGAATATCCCATGGACCCATGTGCTCACCCGTTCATTCCGACACCATCCTAGGTATACAGTCCAGAGACAAAAGCCTCTGCTCCTGCCTCCCAGGCACCCGAATTTCAAATCCTGAGGAGCTGCTTTCAGGGTCTGCACATCGGGCCTGCCATAACCTCGCCACTAATTCTTCCTTGAGTTGCTGTCTGAAGACTTCGTTCCCAAACCCTTGACCACAGGCCCTCCAGGATGGGACCCCCAGAACCACACAGCATCACTGGGCCTGCTCTCCCGAGGAAACTCTGCCCGTCTCAGTGGCCCAAATCATCAAGAATGGGAGACACCTGCAGGCACCTGAACCCACTAGAATTTCTTAGGCCGCTCTGGAAAATAGGCGCAGTATGATACACCGTCAGCACCTACCTCCAGGAAGACACGCACGTCAATGGGCCTGAATCTGAAGATTCAACCTGACATGCCCCTAGGACCTCATCCAAAACCTAGCTTAGGTTTTCAGGCCTCTGTCCCTCCGGCCTGTTCTGGAAAACCAACATGTGGCCCAACGTGTGGTCCCTGAGCCATACAGTAGAAACACTCCGGTTCGAGAAGGAAAGTTTGATCTTGGGAACGGGGTCCCACCCACAGTCTAGGAGGTTCCTGCATGGCCCCAGAACTACCGCCACATTCTAAGGTCTCCCTGGACACCAAGCAGCATTGTGACCCGTCAGACTGAGAACCTCTGTCAACTCAGATCCCTTGGAATTGCGAAGCAGAGCCACTGGATCAAAGCTGCCCTGTTCCTAGGCTTCAGTGGTAACGGAGGTGGAGTTTCCAGGCATCCATTCGGAGAGCTCTGCTATTGAATCTTTCCATATGGGGACCCTGGAGACCTCTAACTGAATTTCCCCTCTCCCGCTGAAGGACACCTTGCTGTTTGGAGCAGCTCACAAGCTCCAGCTTGGGAAAGCCGCCAAGGCTTCTTGAGGCCGCACGAGCATTCGTTGGCCATCATAGATACAAATTCCAGCGTGAGCAGACATCTCACACTCGAACGTCCTCAGGTGGTTGAGATCTCGAAAGAGACGCTGCACATTGAACTGTTATGGCCTCGGCACTGAACATAACCATAGCTTTGTTTCAAGACTTCCATCCTCACACACCTTGCCAGCAGGCCATCCATATTGGGAATTCTGGAAAAACAAAGCTGCCTTCTGCTGCCCACCGGACGGAAGAAAGGCCCTACGGGTCTGCCCAGAATCCCCAGATGAGGATCCAGCAGCATGGCCCTCAAGGGCACCCTGATATCATAGGCCGCCCTGTGATCCAATGCTCTGTATAACACAGCCTGAGACCCAATCTCCTGTCGGACAGCCAGATAGAGGGTCCCATATCCTGCTGGTGGGAACTGCCTTGGCCCGAGCCCGTCATCTCCTGCGAACCTGGGTATGCAGGTATCTGACCCCAGAAGGTAGCACAAATCCCTGCCTATGGGGGAACCTGAATCACAGCAGAGTACTCCTTCCTCATGGCAGGGATGTGGATGTGGAGATGGTTGTACTACTCCAGAGTGGGAGCCAGCTACATGGCCCAGAAGACCACGCCCACTCAGGATGGGCAGCTGGGCACAAGCAGGCCTTGTGACCCTCAGCCTGAGACCCCTTTAAAGCACACCCTGATGGGGGCTGGACCAGGAAGCCAGAGAGCAGGCCTCTCGTGCCTCCTGGACCAAATCTGAACTCTTGGTGGGGTTGTCCAGGCCACGTGACACACAACCCCACTCTGAAATCTTTGTTTGGGCGGGACCCCTGACGTGGAAAACAGCACTCTTCCCTTCCCCCAGAAATACATTAAACTCTTCGGAGCCGGGACGAACCCCAGATAGGAAGAACATCCCATGGAACCATGTAGCAACCCTATCATTCCGAGGCCATCCTAGATATAGAGTCCAGACAGAAAAGCTTTTGTTACTGCTCCCAAGCATCCGAATTTCAATTCCCGAGGAGCTGCTTTAGGGTCTGCAGATCAGGCCTGCCATAACTTCGCTCCTAAGTCTTCCCCGAGTTGCTGTCTGAAGACTTGGTTCCCAAAGCCGTGACCACATGCCCTCCAGGATGGGACCAGCAAAACCACAACGCATCACTGTGCCTTCTCTCCCGAGGAATCTCTGCCCGTCTCAGTTGCCCAAACCATCCAGAATGGAAGACACATGCAAGGCACCTGAACCCACCCCAATTTCAGAGGCCGCTCTGGAAAAAAGGCGCAGTATGAGACACCGTCAGCACCTACCTCCAGGAAGAACGCACGTAAATGGGCCTGAGTCCGAAGATTCAACCTGACGTGCCCCTAGGACCTCATCCAAAACCTAGCTTAGGTTTTCAGGCCTCTGTCCCTCCGGCCTGTTCTGGAAAACCAACATGTGGCCCAACGTGTGGTCCCTGAGCCATACAGTAGAACCCCTCTGGTCCCGAGAAGGAAACTTTGCTCTTGGGAACGTGGTCCCATCCACAGTCTAGCAGTTTCCTGCATGGCCCCTCAAGGGCACCCTGATATCCTAGGCTGCCCTGTGAACTGATCCTCTGTCTGACACAGCCCGAACCCGACCTCCTGTCAGCCAGCCACATAGCGGGACCCATATCCTGCAGGTGGGCTCTGTCTTGGTCAGAGACCCTCATCTCCTGTGAACCTGTGTATTCAGATATCTGACCCTAGAAGGTAGCGCAAATCCCTGCCTACGAGTGAACCTGAATCACAGCAGAGTACTCCTCCTTTCTCAATGCAGGTTTGTGGAAGTTGAGATGGATGAACTACTCTAGAGTGTGAGCCAGCTACATGGCCCATGAGACCACGCCCACTCAGGAGGGGCAGCTTGGCACAAGCAGGCACTGTTTCCCTCAGCCTGAGACCCCTTTAAAGCACACCCTGTCCGGGGCTGGACCAGAAAGCCAGAGAGCAGGCCTCGTGCCTCTTGGCCCAAATCCTAACCCTTGGTGGGGTTTTCCAGCCCACGTGACCCACAACCCCACTCTGGAATCTTTGTTTGGGCGGGACCCCTGATGTGGAAAACAGGACTCTTCCCTTGCCCGAGAAAGACAGCAAGCTCTTTGGAGCCGGGGAAAAACCCTATTTAGGAACAACCTCCCATGAACCCATGTAGCAACCCTATCATTCTGAGGCCATCCTGGATATAGAGTCCAGAGAGAAAAGCCTCTGCTACTGCTCCCAGGCATCCGAATTTCAAATCCTGAGGAGCTGCTTTCAGGGTCTGCAGATCAGGCCTGCCATAACTTCGCTCCTAATTCTTCCCCGAGGTGCTGTCTGAAAACTTGGATCCCAAAGCCATGACCACATGCCCTCCAGGATGGGACCTCCGGAACCAAACAGCATCACTGGGCCTGCTCTCCCGAAGGAACTCTGCACATCTCAGTTGCCCAAACTTTACAGAATGGGAGAAACTTACAAGGCACCTGAACCCACACCTATTTCATAGGCTGCTCTGGAAAAAATGCGCAGTCTGAGTGACACACCTTCAGCACCTACCTGCAGGAAGAAACGCACGTCAATGGATCTGAGTCTGAAGATTGAACTTGACATGCCCCTAGAGACTCATCTAAAACCTAGCTAAGGATTCCAGGCCTCCGTCCCTCAGGCCTGTTCTGGAAAACCAAGTTATGGCCCAACGTGTGGCCCCTAGCCAAACAAGAGAATCCCTCTGGTCTCGAGAAGGAAACCTTGCTCTTGGAACGGGGACCAACCCTCAGCCTAGGAGATTCCTGCATGGACTCAGTTCCACAGCCACATTCTAATGTCTCCCTGGACACAAAGCAGCATTGTGACCCGTCAGACTGAGAACCTCTGTCAAGTCAGATCCCTTGGAACTGCAAAGCAGAGCCACTGGTTCAAAGCTGCCCTGTTCCTAGGCTTCAGTGGTAACGGAAGTGGACTTTCCAGGCATCCATACGGAGAGCTCTGCTATCGAATCTTTCCATATGGGGACCCTGGAGACCTCTAAATGTACTTACCCTGTCCCGCTGAAGGACACCTTGATGTTTGGACCAGCTCACAAGCTTCAGTTTCGGAAATCCGCCATGGTTTCTTGAGCCCACATATAATTCGTTGGCCATCATGGATACAAATTCCACCGTGAGATGACATCTCACACTCAAACGTCCTCAGGTGGAAGGGATCTCGAAACAGAGGCTGCACATTGGAACTGTTATGGCCTCGGCACTGAACATAACCAGAGCTTTGTTTTTAGAGTTCCATCCTCACACACCTTGCCAGCAGGCCATCAATATTGGGAATTCTGGAAAAACAAAGCTGCCTTCTGCCTGCCCACCGGAAGGAAGAAATGCCCTACGGGTCTGCCCAGAATCTCCAGATGAGGGTCCAACAGCATGGCCCTCAAGGGCACCCTGATATCATAGGCCTCCCTGTGAACTGATGCTCTCTCTGACACACCCCGAGCCCCGACCTCCTGTCATCCAGCCTATAGCGCGACCCATATTCTGCAGGTGGACTCTGTCTTGGTAAGAGCCCGTTATCTCCTGCGAACCTGGCTATGCAGGTATCTGGCCCCAGAAGGTAGCGCAAATCCCTGCCTGTGGGGGAACCTGAATCACAGCAGAGTTCTCCTCCTTCCTCATGGCAGGATTGTGGAAGTTGAGATGGTTGTACTACTCTAGAGAGGGAGCCACCTACATGGCCCATGAGACCACGCACACTCAGGATGGGCAGCTGGGCACAAGCAGGCATTGTGTCCCTCAGCCTGAGACCCCTTTAAAGCACATCCTGTTGGGGGCTGGACCAGGAAGCCAGAGAGCAGGCCTCTCGTGCCTCTTGGCCCAAATCTTAACACTTGGTGGGGTTGTCCAGGCCACTTGACCCACAACCCCACTCTGCGATCCTTTTTTGTGGGGGACCCCTGACGTGGAAAACAGCACTCTTTCTTCCCCCAGAAAGACTGAAAACTCTTGGGAGCCGGGGAAAAACCCCAGATAGAAAGAACCTCCCATGGACCCATGTAGCAACCCTATCATTCGAGTACTTCCTGGATATAGTGTCCAGACAGAAAAGCCTCTGCTACTGCTCCCAGGCATCCGAATTTCAAATCCTGAGGAGCTGCTTTCAGGGTCTGCCGATCGGGCCTGCCATAACTTCGCTCCTAATTCTTCCC
>NW_019155356.1:0-6160 GCF_002288905.1 Enhydra lutris kenyoni | reverse complement strand
AAAAAAAAAAAAAAAAAAAAAACAGTGCTGGGAAAATTGAATATCCACATGCAAAAGAATAGTTGGACCCTTACCTAACATCATATATAAAAATAAACTCAAAATGGATCAAAAGCCTAAATGAAGATCTAATACTATAAAACTGAGAAAAAACATAGGGCAAAACCTTATCAACACTGGATTTAGCAATGATTTCTTGAATATAACACCAAAGCCACAGGCAACAAAAGAAAATATGTAAACTGAACTTTGTGAAAAATTTAAAAATTTATGGATCAAAAGACATTATCGATAGAGTAAAAAGACAGCTAACAGAATGAGAGGAAATATCTGCAAATCAAAAATCTGATAAGGAATTAATATCCAGAATATATTCTGAACTCCTAAAATTCAACAATATAAAATGAAACAACATGATTCAACAATGGGCAAAAGACTTGAATTGACATTCTCTGAAGAAGACAGACAAATAACCAATAAACACATGAAAATATGCTCACCATCACTAATCATCAGGGAAATACAAATCAAAACTAAAATGAGATGCCACTTAACATCCATTAAGATGTCTAGTATTCAAAAAACAGAAATTAAGTGTTGACAATGATGTGGAGACATTGAAACCCTTGTGCATGGATAATGGGGAACAGCCATTGTAGAAAACAATATGGTGGTTCCTCAAAAATTAAAAATAGAATTACCATATTTTCTAGCAATTCCAGTTCTCAGTATGTACCCAGAAGAATTGAAAGTAGGGTATTAAAGAGACATTTGTAGATTCATGTTAATAGCAACATTACTTACAATAAGCTAAAACTTGGAAACAACCAATGTGTTCACTGGCAAATAAATGGATAAATATAATGCGGTACACCTACATAATGGAATATTATTCAGACTTAACAAGGAAGGAAATTCTGTAATGTGCTCTAACATGAATGAACCTTGAGGACATTTTGCTAAGTAAAATATGCCAGTCAAAAAAAGACAAATAATGTATGGTTTCACTTATGTTAATTAAAATAGTCAAAATCATAGAGACAGAAATTAGAATGGTGATTGCTAGGACTGGGGAAAGTGGGTTGTCAGGAATGAGGAGTTACTATTTAATGGATATAGGACTTCAGTATTATAAGATGGAAAGTGTTGTGGAGATGAATGGTAATTACGTTACACAACATTATGAATATAATTAATACTACTAAACTCTATACTTAAAAAGGGTTAAGTTGGTAAATTTTATGTTATGTATATTTTACCACAATGAAATTGAAAAAGAAATTTTAAAAAATGCTCAGTTTCCTTTATAATTAATCAAATATAACAAAAACAAAAAAAGCTAAAGATCAAAAATACCGTAACGGAAATAATGCCTTTGATGTGTTCATTAGTAGACTAGACACTGAGACTAAATTCAGAGAAAAGAATCACTGAGCTTGAGGATATGTCAATAGAAACTGCCAAAACACAAAAACAAAGAGAAAAAATAATGAAATAAACTGCGGGACAAATAAGTATAACACACACATAGTGGAAATACTGTAGGAGAAGAGAGAGAGAGGTACAGAAGAAATATCTGAAACAATAATGACCAAAACTTTTCCCAAATTAAAGTCAGACATCAAACCACAGATCAGGAAACTCAACAACAGTGGGCAGAATAAATGCAAAAATAAAACAACAATAACAAAAGCTAACTATAACTCGCTGTATCGCTTTCAAACTGCAGAAATTAAAAAAGAAAGATAAAATCTTGAAAGAAATCAGAAGGAAAGACCTTACCTATAAAGGAGCAAAGGTAAGAATTAAATCAACTTCTCCTCAGAAACCATGCAAACAAGAAGATAATAGAGTGAAATACTTACAGTGTTGAAAGAAAAAAACACCACTCACAATTGTGTATCTTGTAAAATTATCCTTTAAAAGTGCTGGGAAAACAGAACTTTTTCAAACAGAAATTGAGAGAATCTGTTGCCAGCAGACCTGCCTGCCAGAAATAAAAGAAGTTCTTTAGAAAGAAAGAAAAAATATTATGGGTTGCAAACAGATCTACAGGGATGCCTGGATGGCTCAGTCAGTAAAGCATGCCACTCTTGATCTTGGGATTGTGAGTTCAAGCCCCATGTTGAGCATAGGGCTTAAATTAAAAAAAACAAGTAAGGGGGGGAGGGGGGTTGGGGGGGTGGGATTATGGACATTGGGGAGGGTATGTGCTATGGGGAGGGTATGTGCTATGGTGAGTGCTGTGAAGTGTGTAAACCTGGCGATTCACAGACCTGTACCCCTGGGGATAAAAATATATGTTTATAAAAAATAAAAAATAAATAAAAAATAAAAACCAAGTAAGTAAGTAAGATCTACATAAAGAAAGGAAGAAATCAGAGAATGAATACGTGCAGGTAAAATAAAAACTTTCATTTTTTTATTCTTATTCTAATAGGAACATTTGTTCAAAATCATAATAGCAACAATGTATTTATTTGATTATGTATGCTTCTGTGTATACTTGTGTTTAAGTGAAATGAATGACAGCAGTGACACAGGGATGAGAGCAAAGAATTGGGAATATTTTGTTTTTATAAAATACTTGTGGGGCACCTGGGTGGCTCGGTGGGTTAAGCCCCAGCCTTCGGGTCAGGCCATGATCTCAGGGTCCTGGGATCGAGCCCCACATTGGGCTCTCTGCTGAGCAGGGAGCCTGTTTTTCCCCATCTTTCTCTGCCTGCCTCTCTGCCTATTTGTGATCTCTGTCTGTGGAATAAATAAAATCTTTAAAAAAATAAGTAAAATAAAATACTTGTACTACTCATAAGTGGTACAATATTATTCAAAGGTGGACTTGAATTAGTTTTAAGTATATATTACAAACTCTAGGGCAAACACTAAAAAGATTTTTTTACAAAAGCATAATTAGGGCAGATGGCTCAGTTGGTAGAGCATGTGACTGTTGATCTCAGGGTTATGAATTTGAGCCTAGTGTTGGGCATAGAGCTCACCTAAAAACAGTAACAACAACAAAAAGAGTACACTTATGCGGAGCACTGAGTAATGTACAGCACTGCGGAATCACTATATTGTACACCTGAAGCTAACATGACACTGTATATTAACTAGACTGGAATTTAAAATAAAACAATCTTTTAATAAAGTATAATTGAAAGGCTAAGAAAGGAGAGAAAATGGAATCATATAAAATGTTCAATTAAGCCCACAAAAGGCAGAAAAAGAGTGAAAGGAAAGTAAGAACAAAGAGCCAGGGCAACAAATAGAAAACAGTACAAATATACAGACATGAAACTGTATCAATAATTGCTTTAAATGCCAATAATCTAAATGTACTACTACACAGGGGCGCCTGGGTGGCTCAGTGGGTTAAAGCCTCTGCCTTCGGCTCAGGTCATGATCCCAGGGTCCTGGGATCGAGCCCCGCATCGGGCTCTCTGCTCAGTGGGGAGCCTGCTTCCTCCTCTCTCTCTGCCTGTCTCTCTACCTACTTGTGATCTCTGTCAAATGAATAAAAAAAAAAAAAAAAAAATCTAAATGTACTACTACACAGAGTTGTCAGAGTGGATCAAAAACAAAACCCAACTTTGTGTTGTCTGCAAGTGACCCTCTTTAAAGGTAAAGACACAGGGCTGTCTGCTGACTTAGTAGAACATGTGACTCTTGATCTTGGGGTTGAATTTCAGCCTCATGTTAGGTGTAAGGATTACTTAAAAATAAAATCTTTAAAAAAGAGAGACATAGCTAACACTAATTAAAAAAATGGGAGTAGTTTTATTAATTTCAGACAGATCAGTCTTCCCAGAGTAAGAAAAGTTATTAAGGATAAATAGGGATATTAAATAATAACAGGGGAGTCAGTTCTTTAAGAAGACATAACAATTCTTAATGTGTACGTACCTGACAACACAACATTGAAATGCATGAGCCAAAAACTGGTAGATTTGCAAGGAGAAATAGATGAATTCACAATCATAGCGGAGCTCTCAGCATCCCTGCATCAGAAATAGATCAGCAGGTAGAAGTCAAAAAACACAGCTGAACTCAACAGAACCATCAGTCAACTGGTTATTACTGACTGTAGACCACTTCGCCCAACAACGAAATACATATATTCTCCTCAAACTTATGTGGAACATTCATCAACTTAGATATTCTGAGCCACAAAAAGAGACCATAACAAATCTGAGAGAATAGAAATATATATGCTCTCAGATGACAACGGTATTAATCTGGAAATCAATAATAGGAAGGGCACCTGGGTGGCTCAGTCAGTTAAGCATCTGCCTTCAGCTCAGGTCGTGATCCCAGGGTCCTGGGACCGAGCCCCATGTCCTCTCTGCTCAGCCAGGAGCCCACTTCTCCTTCTCCTTCTTCTCCTTCTCCCTCTGCTGCTCCTCCTGCTTTTGTCAAATAAATAAATAAAATCTTTAAAAAAAAAATCAATAATGGGAAAACAGCTGGTGTGGGATGTTGATAGTGGGGGAGGCTGTGTATATGTAGGACAGGGCCTGTATGGGAACCCTGTTCTTTGACTCAATTTTGCTCTGAACTTACGAGTGCTAAAAAAACAAAGTCTACTTCTTAAAAGTAGAGGGAAGAGTTAATATAGAAGCAAAAATTAAGTAGAAATGTTACTGATAAAAATGTAGACGTTATCAATAAAACCAACACCTTGAAAGTGGCAAGTTGATCAAGAACATTAATGGAAAAAAGACTTCTAAAGCATCAAAAAATGACTCTACCATTATGAACGCATATTTATATCAAGCACGTCTGTCATTACTCAGGCCAGAAATAGTGTCATTTAAGCAAAGAAGCAGAGAAAGAGAGGTAGTGCCAGATTCTGATGAAGAATACAATGACAGAATTGTCTCATAATTTGAAACATTTGGGGAAGGAAGTCTATTAGAATTAAATGTATTCAATATACTGTAGTCAAAATCATCGAACAATTTAGTTTTAAAAGTTTGGTGGAAAATGAAGTGCAATTTTAAATCCTTTATTTTAACTGAGTATTTCCAGAAAACAGTTCTTTCCTCACAAAAAGACTAATATAATCTAAATTTTAATCTCTGAAATGATTTTAAAGCAAAAAATATAAAAGTAAATAAATCATTTTCAAGCCTTAAGTTAACTGTTTAACAAAACATCGCTGGCATCCACATTTTATCTGTAATGCCTCTATCTAAGCCTCAGAAACTTCTCTTTAAAAAGATAAACGCATATCCCCGGAAGGAAGCAATCCTCTCCTCTAAAATGCAAGATCAATTATGTTTCCATTTTCTCAGTCTCCAGCCAAGTCAACCTCTGTGGAAGCTGAACTGTATGTAATTTGGCCCTGAGGACTGTTGTGAAGTCTGCCTGTTGACTTCCCCATAACTGGGCCATTTCAGAAGAGGAAGGCTCAGAGCTAATAAAAAGGTGATCCATGGCTGAACTTTGCCAAAAAAAAAAAAAAAAAAAAGCAAGAATGAGAAAGAGAGACAGAGCAAAGAAAGGACAAGAAAAGAAATCTGGCAACAACAAAAAAGCGCAACCTGTAAAAATTCTCAGTTGGACAGTTGCAGCCTCCTGAGGGTTTGAACGTGACCCGCACGGCGGGATTTCTCAGATAACTGAAGGGCTGCTGCCACCTCATGGCCAACTGGAAGATCTCATTTAGAGATCTTGATGCTGCCGTCGTCACACATTTGCATATCGCCTCTTCTCTTTTAATGAGCTCTTTCCTTAAAAAGCAACCACACAAACATTTCTTATAGAAAATGCCCATTCTTCTTGATAAATAATTTTCCTTTAAAAGCAACTGGTTCCGGGCACCTGGGTGGTTCAGGTGGTTAAGAGTCTGACCAGCTCAGGTCATGGTCTTGGGGTCCTGGGATCCAGCCCCATTGATGGGCTCCCTGCTCAGCGGGGAATCTGCTTGTCCCTTTCCCTCTATCTCTCTCTGACCCTCCTCCCACTCCTACTCTCTCAAATAAATAAAACTTAAAAAAAATTTTTTTTTTAATTTTTTTTTATTTAAGTTTTATTTTTTTTAAACATATAATATCTTTTTATCCCCAGGGGTACAGGTCTGTGAATCGCCAGGTTTACACACTTCACAGCACTCACCATAGCACATACCCTCCCCAATGTCCATAATCCCACCCCCCTC
>NW_019155355.1:0-6161 GCF_002288905.1 Enhydra lutris kenyoni | reverse complement strand
CCGATTTCCCCCAACTCCCTTCGCTCCTTCTCCCCATGTCCTCCATGTTATTCCTTATGCTCCACAAGTAAGTGAAACCATATGATAATTGACTCTCTCTGCTTGGCTTATTTCACTCAGCATCATCTCTTCCAGTCCCGTCCATGTTGCTACAAAAGTTCGGTATTCATCCTTTCTGATGGAGGCATCATACTCCATAGTGTATATGGACCACATCTTCCTTATCCATTCGTCCGTTGAAGGGCATCTTGGTTCTTTCCACAGTTTGGCGACCGTGGCCATTGCTGCTATAAACATTGGGGTACAGATGGCCCTTCTTTTCACTACATCTGTATCTTTGGGGTAAATACCCAGTAGTGCAATGGCAGGGTCATAGGGAAGCTCTATTTTTAACTTCTTGAGGAATCTCCACACCGTTCTCCAAAGTGGCTGCACCAACTTGCATTCCCACCAACAGTGTAAGAGGGTTCCCCTTTCTCCACATCCCCTCCAACACATGTTGTTTCCTGTCTTGCTAATTTTGGCCATTCTAACTGGTGTGAGGTGGTATCTCAATGTGGTTTGGATTTGAATCTCCCTGATGGCTAGTGGTGATGAACATTTTTTCATGTGTCTGATAGCCATTTGTATGTCTTCATTGGAGAAGTGTCTGGTCCTCTCTTCTGCCCATTTTTTGGTGTGATTGTCTGTTTTGTGTGTGAGCTTCAGAAGTTCTTTATAGATCCTGGATTTAAACCTTTGGTCTGTACTGTCATTTGCGAATATCTTCTCCCATTCCATGGGTTGCCTCTTTGCTTTGTTGACTGTTCCCTTTGCTGTGCAGAAACTTTTGATCTTGATGAAGTCCCAAAAATTCATTTTAGCTTTTGTTTCCTTTGCCTTTGGAGACATATCTTGAAAGAAGTTGCTGTGGCCGATGTCGAAGAGGTTACTGCCTATGTTCTCCTCTAGGATTCTGATGGATTCCTGTCTCACATTGAGGTCTTTTATCCATTTTGAGTTTATCTTTGTGTACGGTGGAAGAGAATGGTCGAGTTTCATTCTTCTACATATAGCTGTCCAGTTTTCCCAGCACCATTTACTGAAGAGACTGTCTTTTTTCCACTGTATATTTTTTCCTGCTTTGTCGAAGATTATTTGACCATAGAGTTAGGGTCCATATCTTGGCTCTCTACTCTGTTCCACTGGTCTATGTGTCTGTTTTTATGTTAGTACCATGCTGTCTTGGTGATCACAGCTTTGTAGTAAACGTTGAAATCAGGCAATGTGATGCTGCCAGTTTTATTTTTCTTTTTCATTATTTCCTTTGCAATTCGGGGTCTCTTCTGATTCCACACAAGTTTTAAGATTGTTTGTTCCAGCTCTTTGAAAAATGCTGGTGGAATTTTGATCGGAATGGCATTAACAGTATAGATTGCTCTAGGCAGTATAGACATTTTAACAATGTTTATTCTTCCGATCCAAGAGCATGGGATGGTCTTCGATCTTTTTGTGTCTTCTTCGATTTCTTTCATGAGTGTTCTGTAGTTCTTCAAGTACAGATCCTTTACCTCTTTGGTTAGGTTTATTCCCAGATATCTTGTGATTCTTGGTGCTATAGTAAATAGAATCGATTCTCTAATTTCCCTTTCTGTATTTTCATTGTTGGTGTATAAGAAAGCCACTGATTTCTGTACATTGACTTTGTATCCTGCCACATTACTGAATTGCTGTATGAGTTCTAGTAGTTTGGGGATGGAGTCTTTCGGTTTTCGATATAAAGAATCATGTCATCTACGAAGAGAGAGAGTTTGACTTCTTCATTGCCAATTTGGATACCTTTTATTTCTCTTTGTTGTCTGACTGCTGTTGCTAGGACTTCTAATACTATGTTGAACAAGAGTGGTGAGAGTGGGCATCCTTGTCGTGTTCCTGATCTCAACAGGAAGGCTGCGAGCTTTTCCCCATTGAGGATGATATTTGCTGTAGGTCTTTCATAGATAGATTTTATTAAGTTCAGGAATGTTCCCCCTATCCCTATACTTTGAAGCGTTTATCAGGAATGGATGCTGTATCTTGTCAAATGCTTTTTCTGCATCAATTGAGAGGACCATGTGGTTCTTCTCTTTTCTCTTATTGATTTATTCTATCACATTGATTGATTTGTGAATGTTGAACCATCCTTGGAGCCCAGGAATGAATCCCACCTGGTCATAGTGGATAATCTTCTTAATGTGCTATTGGATCCTGTTTGCTAGGATCTTGTTGAGAATCTTAGCATCCATATTCATCAGGGATATTGGTCTGAAATTCTCCTTTTTGTTGTGGTCTTTGCCTGGTTTGGGGATCAGAGTAATGCTGGTTTCATAGAAAGAGTCTGGAAATTTTCCTTCTGCTTCATTTTTTTGAAATAGCTTCAGGACAATAGGTGTTATTTCTTCTCTGAAAGTTTGGTAGAATTCCCCCAGGGAATCCGTCAGGACTTGGGCTCTTGTTTTTTGGGAGGTTTTTGATCACTGCTTCAATCTGGTTACTAGATATCGGTCTATTTAGGTTGTCGATTTCTTCCTGGTTCAATTTTGGGAGTTTACAGTTTTCCAGGAATGCATCCATTTCATTTAGTTTGCTTAGCTTATTGGCATATAACTGTTGATAATAACTTCGGATGATTGTTTCTGCTTCCTTGATGTTAGTTGTGATCTCTCCCTTTTCATTCATAATTTTATTAATTTGGGCTTTCTCTCTTTTCTTTTAGATTAGTGTGGCCAATGGTTTATTGATCTTATTGATTCTTTCAAAAAACCAGCTTCTAGTTTCATTGATACGTACTACTGTATCTCTAGTTTCTACCTCATTGATCTCAGCTTTAATCTTGATTATTTCCCTTCTTATGTGTGGAGTTGGTTTGATTTGTTGTTGATTCTCCAGTTCTTTAAGGTGTAGAGACAGCTGGTGTATTCTGGATTTTTCAAATTTTTTGAGGGAGGCTTGGATGGCTATATATTTCCCCCTTAGGACCGCCTTTGCTGTATCCCATAGGTTTTGGACCGAAGTGTCTTCATTCTCGTTGGTTTCCATGAATTGTTTCAGGTCTTCTTTGATCTCCTGGTTGATCCAAGCATCTTAAGCAAGGTGGTCTTTAGCTTCCAGGTGTCTGAGTTCCTTCTGAACTTTTCCTTGTGATTGAGCTCCAGTTTCAAAGCATTGTGATCTGAGAATATGCAAGGAATAATCTCAGTCTTTTGGTATCGGTTGAGTCCTGATTTGTGATGCAGTATGTGGTCTATTCTTGAGAAGCTTCCATGTGCACTTGAGAAGAATGAGTATTCTGTTGTTTTAGGGTGGAATGTTCTGTATATATCTATGAGGTCCATCCGGTCCAATGTGTCATTCAATGCTCTTGTTTCTTTATTGATTTTCTGCTTCGATGATCTGTCTATTTCTGAGAGAGGCGTGTTAAGATCTCCTACTATTAATGTATTCATATCAATATGACTCTTTATCTTGATTAACAGTTTTCTTATGTAATTGGCTGCTCCCATATTGGGGGCATAGATATTTACAATTGTTAGATCATCTTGGTGGATAGACCCTTTAAGAATGATGTAGTGTCCTTCTGTATCTCTGACTACAGTCTTTAGTTTAAAATCTAATTTATCTGATATGAGAATCGCTACCCCGGCCTTCTTTTGAGGCCCATTGGCATGCAAGATGCTTCTCCATCCTTTCACTTTCAGTCTGGGTGTATCTTTATGTTCAAAATGGGTCTCTTGTAGACAACATATGGATGGGTCCTGTCGTTTTATCCAGTTTGCAACCCTGTGCCATTTGGGGGCATATTTAGGCCATTCACGTTGAGAGTGATTATTGATAGATACGTTTTTATTGACATCGTGTTACCTGTGAAGTCTTTCTTTCTATAGATTGTCTCCATATATTTCTGTTCAATGCTATTCTTAGGATTTTTCCTCTTTTATAGAACCCCCCTTAATATTTCCTGCAGTGTCGGCTTGGTGGTCACATACTCTTTTAAGCCTTGCTGGTCTTGGAAGCTCTTTATGTCTCCATCCATTTTGAATGTCAGTCTTGCTGGATAAAGTATTCTTGGCTGCATGTTCTTGTCATTTAGTGCCCTGAATACATCTTTCCAGCCCTTTCTGGCTTGCCAAGTTTCTGTGGACTGGTCTTATGTTATTCTGATGGGCTTTCCTTTGTACGTAAGGAATCTCTTTCCCCTATCTGCTTTCAAGAGCTCCTGTCTAAAATTATGATTTCTCATTTTCACAATCAGGTGTCTTGAGGTCTTTCTAGATTCTATGATCTTGGGGGGAGACCTTTCTGCCTCTACGACACGAATGCTGGTTCCATTCCCTAAATTGAGAAAATTTTCATGGAGCATTTGTTCAACTATATCCTCTAGTCTCCTTTCTTTCTCCTCCCCCTCAGGGATTCCAATAATTCTGATGTTGGAACGTTTCATGGTGTCATTTATTTCCCTTATTCTGTTTTCATGGCTTGTAAGCTGTCTTTTCCAAGCCTCTTTCTGGTCCCTTTTCTCTCAGTTTGTTCTCTAAATCAATAATTCTATCTTCTGCCTCAGTTACCCTAGCTGCTAGAGAATTTAGATGAGGTTGGAACTCATTGAGAGCATTGTTAACATCTTCCCTGGTCACTTTCACTTCTGCCCTAATTGATTCCATGTTGTCATTAATGGTTTTCTCTAACCTAGCCATTGCCTGGATAATTGTTAGTCTGAATTCCCTTTCTGACATACTGTTTATCCATATCCAGTAGCTCTGATGGAGAGGGCACAGTCTCTGAATTTTTCCTCTGTTGGGCATTCCTCCTCCTAGTCATTTTGGTGAGAAGTGGTTGAGGGGATGTGTAGCAGAATATATCAACCATGATCCAGGCACAGTGCACCCTGGAATGCTTCTGAGCAATCGGGAGTCCCCACCAAAAAGAAAGAAAAAAGAAAAAAAGAGAGAGAGAGAAAGAGAGACGGGAGAAAAGAAAAAGGAAAAATAAAAGAGAAGACCCAGCCAGAATGGGCCCCAAAGGTAAGATTTATAAAGTATACAAAAATAAAGAGTCAAACAAAAAGACCAACAAAAGTAAATGACAAGAAAAAATAGAACTCAGCCAAAATGAACCCCAAGTATAAGATTTATATACGACCAGAACAAAAACAAATACACAGAAACACTGACAGAAGAAAAAGATGGGAGAGTGGTTATAAATTCTCAGTGTGGGCGAGGAAGTTTATTTTGATTCTTCCTGGGTGTATCTTGATATTTTTGTTAAAGGACTCAACTTTCCCAAAATAAAGGGGGATTAAAACTGGTTTATATATAGGGGTAGCATTGATTGGGGAAAGAGGATTACTTTGAAGCTTATCTCTATATGAATATTTTTAAAAATAGAAAAGCAAAAGATAAACAGGAATATATATCAAAAACATTCAAGTTAAAAGGTTATGGAATTTGTTGTACTGAGCATCTCATTGTAATGGTAAATAGGTTAAAAATTTTTTAAAAATTAAAAAGAATGAGAATAGTGGGAATGAATTTAAAATAAAAGTTGTATCTATGAAGTAGTGGTGGTTGTCCTCTTGTTCTTTGCTTTTTGTTAGTTTGGGGGGTTTTTTGGGTTTTGTGGTTTTTTTTTTAGTTGGCTTTCTGGGGGAGGGCCCCGCCACATGGTTTTTCAGGGAGTCTTGCTAAAGTTGAGTCCTCCTGCCCCCATCAAGGGGGTGGTCTCTGAAGAAACCCATTTTTCAGGCTTTTGTTCTCTGGGGATTTTTGGGGTTTTGTTTTTTGTTTTCCTCCCCTTGGCAGTTTTTGGTGGTTCTTTGGAGGTCTGGAGGAAAGCAAACTGCACCCAGACCTCCCTGTCAGAGAGAAGCCTCAGTCTGCTCCCCTCTGGGTGCTGCAGAGCACATAAATTCCCCCATTGTTGCTGGCATAGCACGTCCCCAGTCACAGTCTCAGGGGTCACAGGAACTCCCCTTTATACACCGGTGTTAGCAAAACCAGGAAAAGTACTAGTCTAGAGAGCTGGCTTCCAGCGGCTGCCTCTGCCATGGCTGTCTGGGTAGGTCCAGACCACCAGAGAGGTCCCAACCAGAGATAGCACGCTGAGATTTTCACAGTGGCCCGGGCTGGGAGTGTTCAGACTCTTGG
>NW_019155354.1:0-6163 GCF_002288905.1 Enhydra lutris kenyoni | reverse complement strand
TTTTATATTAAGAAAAGATAATGTTCCAAGTTCTAAGTTTTTTTTTTTCTTTCATAATCTACTTTCTTTTAACTTTAGAGGAATGTTTAAGAAAAAAGTTGAATCTGAATAATATAAATTTGTGCCTGATATTCACTGTGACTTTCAGGATTACTTTAGCTTCTTTTATACATCAAATCCAGGTAAAAATATATTTTATTAATAAACCATACTTCTTATAATTACTTCCTAAGAAAGTGCAACTTAAATAAAAATACATGTGAATACATCATTGGCCAGGTGATCTCAGGGAACAATGGTGAATAACAGTAAGAGAAAAACAAAACTAGAGGGAGGGACAAATTAAAGAGATATTATTTCCAAAACTATGGACTATTGATTGCATGATCCCAGGGACCATGGAAGTGGCTTGAAGTATGTCTCAACCAGGGGACTAAAGAATAATCCATTGTTCCCTCAGCAACCATTCCATATATTTTTAAAGATTTACTCCATAAAGCATTAATTCCCCTTCACTTTGTAAATATAAGGCAGCCAGGTTATACTTAGGATGGTTATCTCCACTGGTTTTCCTGGGACTGAGGGGTTCCTGAGAGACTTTTAGTGCTAAACAGAGGAAAGGTTAGTGAATACTGGAGTTAGTTGGTCTGGTCATCTTAGTTATATCTTACCCTATGCCTTAGTGTCAACAGAGAAGAGACATGGTGAAAACAAAAGTCACATGATGTGGACTGAGGCAAGATTCTTTATATTACCAAATCCCTTCAATAGTGCCTGGAATGAGAGAAAACAAAATAGAGAGCAACAGTCCACCATTTATAACATTAAAATTATTTTTTTTTCTTTAAGTAGTTTTAGGTCTTGTGTTACAAATGAGTCCTACATTGTTGGGAGAAAAACTGCCAGTACTTCTTGGAGTATCTTGTCTGTCACAGATACTCCTTAAAGGTAGTATCCACCCACATTTTTTTTTAAGTTTTATTTATTTAAGTTATCTCTACAGCCAACATGGGGCTCAAACTGATGACCCGAAGATCAAGAGTCTCATGCTCTTCCAACCGAGGA
Source organism: Enhydra lutris kenyoni (assembly GCF_002288905.1). Taxonomy (NCBI): domain Eukaryota; kingdom Metazoa; phylum Chordata; class Mammalia; order Carnivora; family Mustelidae; genus Enhydra; species Enhydra lutris. The sequence continues at coordinate 5,098 of NW_019155354.1, read as the reverse complement.
AGCCAGGCAACCACAATTCTTGAATGACTCAAAGCAAGACACTTAGTGAAAAAGCAACAGTTCATACTTGTAGGTGACTGGGAAATCTGCATGATTTTATGTGTAATTTGCACATACCTTTCATAGCTGTTTGGCCTAATCTTGAATGCACTGTTTTTATTATACAGTCAATTTATACTGTGCCTACTTGACTTTTTGGCTCAGCAATCTGATAATGTCCAGTTGATGATGGGCAGCTGTGGTCTCACAATCACTTGATATCCTAAAGTCATGCTTACTTAGAACCTAGTGGCATGTGAGGAGTTGTCCTCCAAACTAAGTAATTTACTGCCACAGAAACCAAGACCTCTTCCTCCAACCATAAGATTCTTCAGTTAGACGTTCTACTTTTTTTTTTTTTCTACTTAGGACATAATAAGTGTTTCATTTCTTTCAGGTTCCCTACCTTGTTCATAGGACTAGATGACTTCACTTTTGAAATCAATCAAACATTATAAGAAGAATACCAATCCTTCCCAAACACTTCCAAAACATACATGAAGATAGAATACTTCCAGACTCATTTTATAAGGTTAGAGTTATCTGATACCAAAGCCAAAGACACTAAAAGAAAAGAACATTACAGTTCTCTATCCCTAATGAACATACATGCAGAAATCCTCAATAAAATATTATCAAGTCATATTCAACAATACATTAAAGGGTTCATATATCATGAACAAGTGGAGTTTGTATCTGAGATGCAAGGTTAGATTGACATCTGCAAATCAGCCAATTTGATTCACCACATTAATAAAATGGAGGATACAATCATATGATCATCTCAGTAAATGCAGCTAAAAGCACTTGACAAAATTCAGTATCAATTTATGATAAAAACTCTGAACAAAATGGATATGGAGGGATCATACCTCAACATAATAAAGGTCATATATGACAAGCTCGCAGCTAACATCACACTCAATAGTGAAAAGCTGAAAGCTATCCCTCCATGATCAGGAACAAGACAAGGATGTCCACTTTTGCCAATTTTATTTAATACACTATTGGAAGTCCTAGCCAGAAATTGGGCAAGAAAAATGAATAAAAAGCATCCAAATCAGAAAGGAAAAAGTAAAAAAATGTCTTTGTTTGTAGATGGCAAGCTATTGTATATATAAAATCTGTAAGGCTTAACCAAAAATTGTTAGAAGTAGTATATAATTTCAATAAAATTGCAGGATACAAAATCAGTATTCAAAGATCAGCTGTGTTTCTATACAATAATAAAAACTATAAAAAGAAATTAAGAAATGTCGCAGCCGGCGCGACAAATCAACCAGGAACGTGAGGGTAAGAGGATGAAGAAAAGAAGTTAAGAGACAAAGAGATGGGGGCAGGAGGAGCACTGAGGAGGATGTCCAACAGTACTAAGTTTATTCAAAGCACTAAGGCCATATATATAGTGATAATAGAAGCAATACACCTGTGTCTAGTTAAACAACCACGAGTTCCCATAATAAGTTTCAAATTTAACTATAAGCAGACCTCGTGATGCCAAACATCTGACGCTAGTACAATTGTTCTGTATTGATACAGCAAACCTGAAAGTAATTTATGAGCAGTATTAGGGCAGCAACGACCAGCAACAAACTTTTGACCCCAACCGAATTGTTCTCATTTGTTTAGCAAGTGTGTGGGAATTCACGTAGGCGAGCGCACAACACATAGCACAGACACTTTCTCGGTGCTACTCAACTTTTCCCGTCCTAAACCTTTGGTTAGGTTATTCAGACTTTAAAGGAGGCACAAGTCAGGGCCTGGTTTGGTCCTCGTCTCAAGCCTTATTGTGGCCTCCCACAAAGAAAAAGTTACAGTTACATCAAAAAGAATAAAATTAACCAAGAAGTGAAAGATTTGTACATTGAAGAACTGTTTCAGATTGAATGATGAATCTTAAGCAACTTTTCATTTGTTGGTTAGTTTTTTGGATGTCTTCTCTGGAAAAATACCTGTTTAGCTCCTTTGCCCATTTTTAAAATTGGATTCTTTGTAGTTATGGATTGAGTAGTATAACTTTGTATACTTTGGACACTAACCCATCATCCTATACATAGTTTGGAAATATTTTCTCCCATTCTATAGGTTGCCTTTTATTTTGTTGATTATTTTGTTGCTATGCAAAAGATTTTTAGTTTGATATGTTCCAATTGATTTCTGCTTTGTTGCTTGTGTCTTTGGTGTCAAATCCAAAAAAATCATTGCTATGCCAATGTTAAGGATCTTCTTCTCTATGTTTTCTTCTAGGAGTTTAATGACATTAGGTCACATATTTAATAAGTACAATCCATTTCAAGTTAATTTTTGAGTGTTGGAAAGTAAGAGCCCAATTTTATTTTTTTCTATGTAGTTATCCAGTTTTCTCAACACAATTTATTGAAGAGATTATCCTTTCCCCATTGAAAATAGAATATTAAAAAGAAGGGTGCCTAGGTGGCTAAGTTGGTTAAGCATCTAACTTTGGCTGGGGTTATGATTTCAGGGTCCTGGGATTGAGCGTTGGACTCCATGCTCAGTGAGGAGTCTGCTTCTCCTTCTCCCTCTGCCTCCTCATGCTCTCTCTCTCTCAAATAAATAAATCTTTTTAAAAAAGAAAAACAAAAATATATCAGTACTATCATATTTATTGTGACATTATTTGTACTATTCAAAATGTGGAAAACCTGAAATGTCTGTCAATAGATGAATGGATAAAGAAAATGTAACACATTTATACACTGGAATATTACTCAGCCATTAAAAAAAAATTCCAGGGCACCTGGGTGGCTCAGTGGGTTAAGCCTCTGCCTTCAGCTCAGGTTATGGTCTCAGGGTCCTGGGATCTAACCCTGCATCTGGCTCTCTGCTCAGTGGGGAGAGTTGTCTGTTTCCTCCTCTCTCTCTGCCTACCTCTCTGCCTACTTGTGATCTTTCTGTCAAATAAAAAAATAAAATTTTTAAAAAAACAACAAAAAATAAATTCTGCCATTCATGACAGCATGAGTTATTTTTCATTATGCTTAGTGAAATAGGTCAGAGAGATACTAAATAATGTATAATATCACTTAGGTGTTAATTTAAAAAAAATTGGAGAAACAGGGTAGAATACTAGTTACCAGTGACTAAGGGGTGAAGGACTGGGGAACTTGTTATTTGAGAGTACAAATTTATAACTAGTAGATAAATAAGTCTTGGAGAGCTCATGCACTGCATTGTGATTACAGTCAACAATACTGTATTATAAACTTTGAAGTTGCTAAGAGACAAGATCTTAATTATTTTCACCACTAAAAGAGATAATTATGTGATATGATAAAGACATTAGATGATACTGTGGTGGTAATATTATTGCAATATATAAATGCATCAAATCAAAACATTGTACACCTTGCACTTATACAAGGTTATATGTCAATTATAATTCAACTAAAAAATAAAAAGGTAATTGGTTCAATTAAGTTTGTTATCAGAACTGATACATGTGTCATTTTTCCAGTTCAGCATTAAGCCCTGGCTTTCTTCTAGTCTAAGCTCCAGAATTCAGTTGCACAAGAGTAAATTTAAAAGAAATATTTTGGGGGCACTTGTCAGGCTGGCTCTATCAGTAGAGTGACTTACTCTTGACCTTGAGGTTCAAGCCCAACACTGGATGTAGAGATTACTTTAGAAAAAGGAAAAAAAAAAGAGTATTTTGAAAAGTCCTGTACTTAAAATCCATGTAGAAGCAGCACAGACATGAAGCATCACTTGTACATTTTTTTTTTAATTTTATTTATACTTATTTGACAGACAGAAATCACAAGCAGGCAGAGAGGCAGGCAGGGAGAGAGGAAAGCAAGCTCCTTGATAAGCAGAGAGCCTGATGCACGGCTCGATCTCAGGACCCTGAGATCACAACCTGAGTTGAAGGCAGAGGCTTAACCCACGGAGCCACCCAGGCACCCTACTTGTACATTTATTTTAAATGGAAAATGGAATATGCAGGCGAATAGTTTCAAAGTTGAAGATTTAATCATTTTTTTGTGATTTGATATGAAAATCTACATACTATATGTCAGTTGTCATTGGCCTAAAAAATCTACCATATCTGGCAACTCCATACTACTAATAATAGCAAGTTGTGTCGTGGGCTGAACTGGGTTTACCAAAAAAGATATATCGAAGTCCTAAAATCTGACACCTGTGACTGTGACCTTATTTGGAAATGGCAGTCTCTGCATATTTAATTAGGTTAAGGTGAGGTCCCATTAGATTAGGGTATGCTCTAAATCCAATGACTTCTGTCATTATAAGGAGAGAGGGGCACAGAGAAGTGGACACACAGGGGAAAGGATCATATGTGGATGAAGACAGAGATTGGAGTAATGGACCTGCAAGTCAAACAATGCCAACGATTTGCCAGCAACCACCAGAGGCGAACCAGGATCCTCCCTTAGAGTCTGTAGGAGAGCAGGGTTCTGCTGAAACCTCAGTTTCAGACTTCTAGTCACCAGAACTGGGGCAAAATATACTTCTATTGCTTTAAGCCGTATACTTATAGTACTTAATTATACTTGTCCTAGAATACAAATACAAAGAGTATATTCAGTATATTTGCAAGTGATGTTCCAATTGGACAAACATTTCTTTGATGTGTACTTACATATAAAGGCATTTGTCATAACTTTATGATCTGTAATTTATAGTTTTGCTTCTGTGACCAGATATGTTGTATGAACCTTACAATAGCACCAACCAAAAAGTACTGGATGAAAGAACAACATCGTTTCTCATGAAATACAATTAGAAAACTGGTCTTGGACAGGATTAGACATGGAGAGTGCAAAAGTTTTATAAAAATATAATGGACTAAAACCACTTCACTTTAACCTCATCTTTTTAACCTATGAAAAATATGTAAAAGAACACAATAATAGTAGAAAATTTGAGCCTTAATACAATAGAAAAACATAATTTCAAAATAGAAACTGAATTACACTAACCAAGAAATGTGAAATATTAACCTAAAGTGCACGTTTATTTTCATAAATTTTCTCATCTCCCAAGATATTTGTATATTTCTATAAAATTGTTACATCCT
>NW_019155353.1:0-6163 GCF_002288905.1 Enhydra lutris kenyoni | reverse complement strand
AGGATGTAACAATTTTATAGAAATATACAAATATCTTGGGAGATGAGAAAATTTATGAAAATAAACGTGCACTTTAGGTTAATATTTCACATTTCTTGGTTAGTGTAATTCAGTTTCTATTTTGAAATTATGTTTTTCTATTGTATTAAGGCTCAAATTTTCTACTATTATTGTGTTCTTTTACATATTTTTCATAGGTTAAAAAGATGAGGTTAAAGTGAAGTGGTTTTAGTCCATTATATTTTTATAAAACTTTTGCACTCTCCATGTCTAATCCTGTCCAAGACCAGTTTTCTAATTGTATTTCATGAGAAACGATGTTGTTCTTTCATCCAGTACTTTTTGGTTGGTGCTATTGTAAGGTTCATACAACATATCTGGTCACAGAAGCAAAACTATAAATTACAGATCATAAAGTTATGACAAATGCCTTTATATGTAAGTACACATCAAAGAAATGTTTGTCCAATTGGAACATCACTTGCAAATATACTGAATATACTCTTTGTATTTGTATTCTAGGACAAGTATAATTAAGTACTATAAGTATACGGCTTAAAGCAATAGAAGTATATTTTGCCCCAGTTCTGGTGACTAGAAGTCTGAAACTGAGGTTTCAGCAGAACCCTGCTCTCCTACAGACTCTAAGGGAGGATCCTGGTTCGCCTCTGGTGGTTGCTGGCAAATCGTTGGCATTGTTTGACTTGCAGGTCCATTACTCCAATCTCTGTCTTCATCCACATATGATCCTTTCCCCTGTGTGTCCACTTCTCTGTGCCCCTCTCTCCTTATAATGACAGAAGTCATTGGATTTAGAGCATACCCTAATCTAATGGGACCTCACCTTAACCTAATTAAATATGCAGAGACTGCCATTTCCAAATAAGGTCACAGTCACAGGTGTCAGATTTTAGGACTTCGATATATCTTTTTTGGTAAACCCAGTTCAGCCCACGACACAACTTGCTATTATTAGTAGTATGGAGTTGCCAGATATGGTAGATTTTTTAGGCCAATGACAACTGACATATAGTATGTAGATTTTCATATCAAATCACAAAAAAATGATTAAATCTTCAACTTTGAAACTATTCGCCTGCATATTCCATTTTCCATTTAAAATAAATGTACAAGTAGGGTGCCTGGGTGGCTCCGTGGGTTAAGCCTCTGCCTTCAACTCAGGTTGTGATCTCAGGGTCCTGAGATCGAGCCGTGCATCAGGCTCTCTGCTTATCAAGGAGCTTGCTTTCCTCTCTCCCTGCCTGCCTCTCTGCCTGCTTGTGATTTCTGTCTGTCAAATAAGTATAAATAAAATTAAAAAAAAAATGTACAAGTGATGCTTCATGTCTGTGCTGCTTCTACATGGATTTTAAGTACAGGACTTTTCAAAATACTCTTTTTTTTTTCCTTTTTCTAAAGTAATCTCTACATCCAGTGTTGGGCTTGAACCTCAAGGTCAAGAGTAAGTCACTCTACTGATAGAGCCAGCCTGACAAGTGCCCCCAAAATATTTCTTTTAAATTTACTCTTGTGCAACTGAATTCTGGAGCTTAGACTAGAAGAAAGCCAGGGCTTAATGCTGAACTGGAAAAATGACACATGTATCAGTTCTGATAACAAACTTAATTGAACCAATTACCTTTTTATTTTTTAGTTGAATTATAATTGACATATAACCTTGTATAAGTGCAAGGTGTACAATGTTTTGATTTGATGCATTTATATATTGCAATAATATTACCACCACAGTATCATCTAATGTCTTTATCATATCACATAATTATCTCTTTTAGTGGTGAAAATAATTAAGATCTTGTCTCTTAGCAACTTCAAAGTTTATAATACAGTATTGTTGACTGTAATCACAATGCAGTGCATGAGCTCTCCAAGACTTATTTATCTACTAGTTATAAATTTGTACTCTCAAATAACAAGTTCCCCAGTCCTTCACCCCTTAGTCACTGGTAACTAGTATTCTACCCTGTTTCTCCAATTTTTTTTAAATTAACACCTAAGTGATATTATACATTATTTAGTATCTCTCTGACCTATTTCACTAAGCATAATGAAAAATAACTCATGCTGTCATGAATGGCAGAATTTATTTTTTGTTGTTTTTTTAAAAATTTTATTTTTTTATTTGACAGAAAGATCACAAGTAGGCAGAGAGGTAGGCAGAGAGAGAGGAGGAAACAGACAACTCTCCCCACTGAGCAGAGAGCCAGATGCAGGGTTAGATCCCAGGACCCTGAGACCATAACCTGAGCTGAAGGCAGAGGCTTAACCCACTGAGCCACCCAGGTGCCCTGGAATTTTTTTTTAATGGCTGAGTAATATTCCAGTGTATAAATGTGTTACATTTTCTTTATCCATTCATCTATTGACAGACATTTCAGGTTTTCCACATTTTGAATAGTACAAATAATGTCACAATAAATATGATAGTACTGATATATTTTTGTTTTTCTTTTTTAAAAAGATTTATTTATTTGAGAGAGAGAGAGCATGAGGAGGCAGAGGGAGAAGGAGAAGCAGACTCCTCACTGAGCATGGAGTCCAACGCTCAATCCCAGGACCCTGAAATCATAACCCCAGCCAAAGTTAGATGCTTAACCAACTTAGCCACCTAGGCACCCTTCTTTTTAATATTCTATTTTCAATGGGGAAAGGATAATCTCTTCAATAAATTGTGTTGAGAAAACTGGATAACTACATAGAAAAAAATAAAATTGGGCTCTTACTTTCCAACACTCAAAAATTAACTTGAAATGGATTGTACTTATTAAATATGTGACCTAATGTCATTAAACTCCTAGAAGAAAACATAGAGAAGAAGATCCTTAACATTGGCATAGCAATGATTTTTTTGGATTTGACACCAAAGACACAAGCAACAAAGCAGAAATCAATTGGAACATATCAAACTAAAAATCTTTTGCATAGCAACAAAATAATCAACAAAATAAAAGGCAACCTATAGAATGGGAGAAAATATTTCCAAACTATGTATAGGATGATGGGTTAGTGTCCAAAGTATACAAAGTTATACTACTCAATCCATAACTACAAAGAATCCAATTTTAAAAATGGGCAAAGGAGCTAAACAGGTATTTTTCCAGAGAAGACATCCAAAAAACTAACCAACAAATGAAAAGTTGCTTAAGATTCATCATTCAATCTGAAACAGTTCTTCAATGTACAAATCTTTCACTTCTTGGTTAATTTTATTCTTTTTGATGTAACTGTAACTTTTTCTTTGTGGGAGGCCACAATAAGGCTTGAGACGAGGACCAAACCAGGCCCTGACTTGTGCCTCCTTTAAAGTCTGAATAACCTAACCAAAGGTTTAGGACGGGAAAAGTTGAGTAGCACCGAGAAAGTGTCTGTGCTATGTGTTGTGCGCTCGCCTACGTGAATTCCCACACACTTGCTAAACAAATGAGAACAATTCGGTTGGGGTCAAAAGTTTGTTGCTGGTCGTTGCTGCCCTAATACTGCTCATAAATTACTTTCAGGTTTGCTGTATCAATACAGAACAATTGTACTAGCGTCAGATGTTTGGCATCACGAGGTCTGCTTATAGTTAAATTTGAAACTTATTATGGGAACTCGTGGTTGTTTAACTAGACACAGGTGTATTGCTTCTATTATCACTATATATATGGCCTTAGTGCTTTGAATAAACTTAGTACTGTTGGACATCCTCCTCAGTGCTCCTCCTGCCCCCATCTCTTTGTCTCTTAACTTCTTTTCTTCATCCTCTTACCCTCACGTTCCTGGTTGATTTGTCGCGCCGGCTGCGACATTTCTTAATTTCTTTTTATAGTTTTTATTATTGTATAGAAACACAGCTGATCTTTGAATACTGATTTTGTATCCTGCAATTTTATTGAAATTATATACTACTTCTAACAATTTTTGGTTAAGCCTTACAGATTTTATATATACAATAGCTTGCCATCTACAAACAAAGACATTTTTTTACTTTTTCCTTTCTGATTTGGATGCTTTTTATTCATTTTTCTTGCCCAATTTCTGGCTAGGACTTCCAATAGTGTATTAAATAAAATTGGCAAAAGTGGACATCCTTGTCTTGTTCCTGATCATGGAGGGATAGCTTTCAGCTTTTCACTATTGAGTGTGATGTTAGCTGCGAGCTTGTCATATATGACCTTTATTATGTTGAGGTATGATCCCTCCATATCCATTTTGTTCAGAGTTTTTATCATAAATTGATACTGAATTTTGTCAAGTGCTTTTAGCTGCATTTACTGAGATGATCATATGATTGTATCCTCCATTTTATTAATGTGGTGAATCAAATTGGCTGATTTGCAGATGTCAATCTAACCTTGCATCTCAGATACAAACTCCACTTGTTCATGATATATGAACCCTTTAATGTATTGTTGAATATGACTTGATAATATTTTATTGAGGATTTCTGCATGTATGTTCATTAGGGATAGAGAACTGTAATGTTCTTTTCTTTTAGTGTCTTTGGCTTTGGTATCAGATAACTCTAACCTTATAAAATGAGTCTGGAAGTATTCTATCTTCATGTATGTTTTGGAAGTGTTTGGGAAGGATTGGTATTCTTCTTATAATGTTTGATTGATTTCAAAAGTGAAGTCATCTAGTCCTATGAACAAGGTAGGGAACCTGAAAGAAATGAAACACTTATTATGTCCTAAGTAGAAAAAAAAAAAAAGTAGAACGTCTAACTGAAGAATCTTATGGTTGGAGGAAGAGGTCTTGGTTTCTGTGGCAGTAAATTACTTAGTTTGGAGGACAACTCCTCACATGCCACTAGGTTCTAAGTAAGCATGACTTTAGGATATCAAGTGATTGTGAGACCACAGCTGCCCATCATCAACTGGACATTATCAGATTGCTGAGCCAAAAAGTCAAGTAGGCACAGTATAAATTGACTGTATAATAAAAACAGTGCATTCAAGATTAGGCCAAACAGCTATGAAAGGTATGTGCAAATTACACATAAAATCATGCAGATTTCCCAGTCACCTACAAGTATGAACTGTTGCTTTTTCACTAAGTGTCTTGCTTTGAGTCATTCAAGAATTGTGGTTGCCTGGCTTCCTCGGTTGGAAGAGCATGAGACTCTTGATCTTCGGGTCATCAGTTTGAGCCCCATGTTGGCTGTAGAGATAACTTAAATAAATAAAACTTAAAAAAAAATGTGGGTGGATACTACCTTTAAGGAGTATCTGTGACAGACAAGATACTCCAAGAAGTACTGGCAGTTTTTCTCCCAACAATGTAGGACTCATTTGTAACACAAGACCTAAAACTACTTAAAGAAAAAAAAATAATTTTAATGTTATAAATGGTGGACTGTTGCTCTCTATTTTGTTTTCTCTCATTCCAGGCACTATTGAAGGGATTTGGTAATATAAAGAATCTTGCCTCAGTCCACATCATGTGACTTTTGTTTTCACCATGTCTCTTCTCTGTTGACACTAAGGCATAGGGTAAGATATAACTAAGATGACCAGACCAACTAACTCCAGTATTCACTAACCTTTCCTCTGTTTAGCACTAAAAGTCTCTCAGGAACCCCTCAGTCCCAGGAAAACCAGTGGAGATAACCATCCTAAGTATAACCTGGCTGCCTTATATTTACAAAGTGAAGGGGAATTAATGCTTTATGGAGTAAATCTTTAAAAATATATGGAATGGTTGCTGAGGGAACAATGGATTATTCTTTAGTCCCCTGGTTGAGACATACTTCAAGCCACTTCCATGGTCCCTGGGATCATGCAATCAATAGTCCATAGTTTTGGAAATAATATCTCTTTAATTTGTCCCTCCCTCTAGTTTTGTTTTTCTCTTACTGTTATTCACCATTGTTCCCTGAGATCACCTGGCCAATGATGTATTCACATGTATTTTTATTTAAGTTGCACTTTCTTAGGAAGTAATTATAAGAAGTATGGTTTATTAATAAAATATATTTTTACCTGGATTTGATGTATAAAAGAAGCTAAAGTAATCCTGAAAGTCACAGTGAATATCAGGCACAAATTTATATTATTCAGATTCAACTTTTTTCTTAAACATTCCTCTAAAGTTAAAAGAAAGTAGATTATGAAAGAAAAAAAAAAACTTAGAACTTGGAACATTATCTTTTCTTAATATAAAA
>NW_019155352.1:0-6167 GCF_002288905.1 Enhydra lutris kenyoni | reverse complement strand
GAGAGCAGATTTGGAGAAGGTAAAAACGCTAGCAATGAGATCCAGTCTAATCTAGGTACTCTAACTGTTTGGGTAGAGGAGGCAGAAGAATGAATCAGGAATCTTGAAGACAAACTGATAGGAAAGAAGGAGCAGGAGGAAGTCTGGAACAAATAGCTTAGAACCCATGAGAACAGAACTAGAGAAATGAATGAGGCCATGAAATCTTCCAGTGTCCGAATGATTGGGATCCTGGAGGGGGGTGGGCAGTGGAGAGAGAGAGAGAGGACTAGAAGACATATTTGACTAAATTATAGTCAAGAATGTCCTTGATCTGGGGAACAAAACAAGCAATGTCCTAGAGGCAGAAAGGACACTCCCCAAGATCAGTGAGGACAGACCATCGCCCAGGCATGTAATAATAAAACTTGCAAATCTTAGAACGAAGGAAACCACTTTAAGGGCAGTTAGGGGGAAGAGATTCCTTATGTACAGGGGGAGGAACATCACATTAACGTCAGACCTGGCCACAGCCAGAAATGGCTGGCAAGACGTATTCAGGGTACTAAATGAGAAGAATGTGCAGTCAAGAATTCTTTATCCGGCAAGGCTATCATCCAGAACAGATGGAGAAATAAGAAGCTTCCAGGATGGCCGAGACTGAAGGGATCTTTGACGACTAAGCCGGCTCTGCAAGAAATATGAAGGGGGGAGTTCTATAAGAGGAGAAAGACCCCAAGAGTGATACAGAACAGGGATATATAGAGATAATCCATAGAAACAAGGACTTCCCAGGCAACACGACGACAATAAAATCTCATCAGTCAATAGTCACTCTAAGGTGAACAGCCTAAACGGTCCCATAAAACAGCACAGGGTTGCAGATTGCATAAAAAGACAGGGTCCACCCATGTGCTGTCTACAAAAGACTCATTTTGAACCTACAGCTACATCCAGACTGAAAGCGAAGAGATGGAGAACCATCTTTCATGCCAACAGACCTCAAAAGAAAGCTAAGGTAGCAATTCTCAGAGCAGAAAAATTAGATTTTAAGCTAACGACTGTAGTTAGAAATACAGAAGGACACTATATCATTCTGAAAGGTTCTATCCAACAATATTCACCCAGATTCACTTCTCTGCACGTCCTACCTCCCAGAAAGTGGTTGCTTTTCTGTTTGTAGAATTGCTGCTATTCTTTTCTTTGATCTCCTGGTTGGAGAGTTTGTAGGTATTCAATATGGTTAGATGACTCTCTAGCTCAATTCCTGGGACCAGACGCAATTTAGGTCTGCTACTCCTCTGCCATCTTGCTCCTCCCTCCTCAATATGTCTCTTTCTTTGGGTTAACAGTGGGCATGTGTTGTTGGGTGCTCCCCCGTGTGTTTGTGGGGGGGCGGTGTAGATATTTATAATCGTTAGATCTTCTTGTTGGATAGACCCGTTAAGAAGGATGTAGCGTTGTATTGCATGGAGCACTGGGTGCGGCGCATAAAGAATGAATTCTGGAACACTGAAGGGAAATTTAAAAAATAAATAGAAAGTAAGAAAAAAAGAATGATGTAGTGTCCATCTGTATCTATATCTACAGTCGTTAGCTTAAAGTCTAATTTTTCTGATATGAGAATTGCTAACCCAGCTTTCTTTTCTGGTCCGTTGGCATGAACAATGGTACCCCATGCCCTCACTTTCAATTTGGATGTATCCTTAGGTTCAAAATTTGTCTCTTGTAGAAAGCATATGGATGGGTCCTGTCTTTTTATCCAATCTGCAACTCTGTGCCATTTCAGGGGAGCATTTAGGCTGTTCACATAGAGAATGATTATTGACAGATGTGATTTTATTGTCATCATGTTGCCCATGAAGTCCTTGTTTCTATAGATTGTCTCTGTCAATTTCTTTTCTGTATCACTCTTGGGATCTTTCTCCTTTTATGGAGCCGCTCCTTAACATTTCTTGCAGGGCCAGATCTGTGGTCACATATTCTTTCAGTTTCTGCCAGTCTTGGAAGCTCCTTGTCTCTCCATCCATTCTGGATGACAGCCTTGCTGGATAACATATCCTTGGCTGTATGTTCTTCTCATCTGGTCCCCTGAATATGTCTTGTCAGCGCTTCCTGCCTTGAGAGATGTCTGTGGACAGGTCTGACATTGTTCGATGTTCTGCTCTCTGCACAGAAGAAATGTCTTCTCCCTCAGTGCTCTCAAGATTGTTTCCTTGGATCTAAGATTTGCAAATTGTACCATTAAATGTCATGGCATCAAGTCTGTTCTCACTGACCTTGGGAGGGGTCCTCTCTGCCTCTTGGACATGAAGGTTTGTTTCCTTGCCTAGATTAGGAAAGTTCTCAGCTAGGATTTGCTCAAATATACCTTTGAGTCTCCTTTCTCTCTCCACCCCATGAAGGAACCCAATAATTCTGATATTGGAACATTTCATTTGGGCACTAATCTGTCTCAGTTTGATTCCTTGGGTTTTAATTAGTTTTTCAAATTATGCCTCAGTTTCCTTCTTCCCTATCATTTTATCATATGCCTTGCTAATTTGTTCTTCTGCCTCGTTTACCCTGACACTCAATGTATCTAGTTCAGACTGCATTTCAGCATTTTTAAGTTCAGCCTGATTAGATCTCATTTCTGCCCTTGGAGATTCTATATTGTCATTAATATTTTTCTCAGGCCTGGATATCACCCTGATAATTGTTACTCTGAAGTCAATTTCTGGGCCTTTTATCCATATCCATTAGTTCTGTGGCAGTGGACACAATCTCTGAATCTTTCCTTTGTTGGGGGTTCCTCCTCTTAGTCATTCTGCTGTGGGGTGTTTGAGGGAATGTAGAGAGTCCAAGTTATTGACCCACAACCCAAGCAAGATACACCTGTTTTCTAGGGATGTTAGCGCTGACAGTCTCTTGTTCTTCCAGCCTGTCTTCTAGGGGCGGGGTCTGTTGTGCTGTTACTCAGGCAACCCTGTTTGGGCAGAGCTGCCCTGCCACCTGTGGAGGGGTGGATGGGCCCAGTGAAAACCATTTTGGGGGACTATTGTTCTCTGGGTGCTTTCCCTGGGGGCATTCCATGTATCTTCTGACAGTTGGAGCAGAATTCACTGCATCTAAACCTCGGTTTCAGAACAGAGATCGCAGTCTGCTCTTCACTGAACTCTCCAGGCCACACTGCCTCCGTTTCTGTCTGTGTTGCTAAGAACCACAGCTTCCTGGGATGTGCACCCCACAGCAGTACTCCCAGCCCTCGATTCCAGGCCCAGGCACATCTCTGGCCTTCGTGCTTCCAAAACCTCAAACCACCCACAGTTCATCCGTGTGCCCCTGCAGCCCCAGGTTTCAGTCAGGGGGCTGCCCCAAAGTCGCTTCCCTGACACTATTGCTCTGCGAGTCTGTGCCCAGTCCACAGTGCTGGAGGCTTCTGTGCATCCAGTGGTGCAGGTTCCCAGAGGCCCCTCCCCCTTCCGCAGGTCTTCTGATATCTGCCCGCAGAATCATGGCTCCCACTTCATACCCTGAGACTTACCGCCAGACATATATTCTGTTTGTACAGATCCAGATGTATCTTCTTACATCTCAGGCTGATTTTGTGGGCGTTCAGAATGGTCTGGTAGATATCCAGCTCAATTCAGGGGACCAGTTGAATTAGGGTCCCCTTTTCCTCTGCCATCTTTTCTCCTTCCTCCCATTATCTTTCTGTTTTAGCTTTTTATTTTCATATTCTGGGGTGCCTGAGAACACAGTTTGTAAGAGTCCTGCTGTCTCAAATTTCATGAATCTACCTCCAACCCCCCCCCCCACACACACACACACAGAACGTGGTTATTCTGGTCAATGCTCTGTGAGAGCTTCAAAAAACTGCGTGTTTTTTGCTGTTACTAGATATGATATTTCATAACTGCCATTCAGATCAGTAGATTGGAGGTACTGTTGAGTTTGCCTGGATTGATTTTATGCATCATGAATGTATTAATTACTGAAAGAGCAGGGTTTCATGCCATAATGGTGGATTTGAATATATGAATGTCTATCTATGAAGAGAGTGGATTTGTCCATTTTTCTTACCCATCTTCAACTGGTTTTGTGTCACATATTTTGATGTTGTGTTGTCACATGCATGTATGTGAAGGATTGCCCAATTATTATTTATATGAAGGTTTGCTCATTTGAGACTGAGGGGGGCGATGGAGATAGAGATAGAGAGAGAGAGAGAGAGAGAGAGAGATAAGGGATAGAGGGTGAGGGAGAGAGGGAATATCAAAATGACCCCCTGCTGAATACAGAACTCCATTGGAGGTTGGGTCACACAAACCCTGAGGTCATGTGCCAACCCAAAACCAAGAGTCTCACACTTGACCGACTAAGCCACTCAGGTACCCCAGCATTAGTTATGTTTTATTAGAGAATGGATCTCCTCTGCTTTAGGTAATGCCTCTATTTATCACTGATCATTTTCCTAGTCCTGAAGTTGGCTTAGTCTGAAGTGAATGTAGCTACTGGAGGTAACACTTTATTTGTTTAGACTGGTGAATTCTCATTTTCCATACCTATGCTTTTAACGTCTGTGGATTTTCAAGACTAAAGTGATTTTCTTACAGAAAATATACAGCTGGGCCTTCTGTTTTTTAATTCCAATTTGGTACCCTCTGTCTTTAGTTGCTGTGCTAAAACTTTCATATACAAAGTCATTAAATATGTAGCTGGATGCATGTCTGTTAGATTTGAGACTGTTTCCTATCCATTACTCAGTTCTTCTCTTTTTCTAGATCACTCTTTAAAAACAAATCAGTACATGAACATAGAGCATGTTAGTTTCAGAGGTAGTTTCATTATTCATCAGTTGCATAGAACACCCAGTGGTCATTCCATCACCGAGGTCATGCCCTCCTTAATACCCATCACCGAGATGCTCTGCCCCCCACCAACTTCTTCTCCAGCATCCTCAGTCTGTTTCCTATAGTTAAGGGTCTCTTGCAGTTTGACTCCCTTTTTGAGTTCATCTTATTTTAAGTTTATCTCCCTTCCTCTAGGCTCATCTGTCTTGTTTTTTAAATTCCACATATGAGTGAAATCGTATGATGTTTGTCTTTGTCTGACTGAGTTATTCCCTTTGTATAGTACCCTTGAGTTCCAACCACATCATTGCAAATGGCAAGATATCACTACTCTTGATTGCTGGGTGACACTCCCTTGTATATGTACATGCTGCTTACTCTTTTTTAAAAATTTAAATTCCATTAACCAAAATATAGTACCTCATTAGATTTGGTTTGGCATTCAATTCATTAGTTGTGTATTACAGTCAGGGATCATCCCGTCACATGCCCTCCTTATGCCCATCACCTGGTTACCCCATCCCGCCACACATCTTCCTCTCCACAACTCTCAGTTTGTTTCCTGGACCCTAGAGACTCTCATGGTTTGTCTCCCTCTCCAGTTTCTTCCCATTCAGCTTTCCGTCAATTCACCTATGAATCCTCTGCACTATTTTTTATATTCTTTTTTTTTAATTTATAATTTTTAAAAATTTTTATATATATTTTTATATAATATAAAATATTTTTATCCCCAGGGGTACAGGTCTGTGAATCACCAGGTTTACACACTGCACAGCACTCACCATAGCACATACACTCCCCAATGTCCATAACCCCACCCCCCTCCTCCTAACCCCCCTCCCCCCAGCAACCCTCAGTTTGTTTTGTGAGATTAAGAGTCACTTATGGTTCACCTACCAAGGAGATCAAGGAGTGCAGTTTCAATACCAAGGAGAGCAGCGGAATTCCAGAGGAGGAGAAAGCAAAGCACAGAACTCATGGCTTTCTCCTCATGATACTATTTTTTATATTCTACATATGAGTGAAACCACATGATAATTGTCTTTCTCTCCTCAACATACTTCACTTGGCCTAATACCCTCCAGTTCCTGCCATATCGATGTGAATGGTAGGTATTCATCCTTCCTGATGGCTGAATACTATTCCATTGTATATTTGAACCATATCTTCTTTATCCATTCATCCGTTGAAGGACATCACAGTTCCTTCCACAGTTTGGTTTTTGGGGACGTTGCTGCATGAACACTGGGGTACCTGTGCCCCTTCTTTTCCTTACATCTTTGGGGGTAAATACCCAGTACTGCAATTGCCTGGTTGTATGGGATGTCCATGCTTAACTTCCCAAGGAAC
>NW_019155351.1:0-6173 GCF_002288905.1 Enhydra lutris kenyoni | reverse complement strand
ATATCTAGATGACCAATAATCTCCAAAAGCACAAGGCATTTCTCTAAACTATATATATAATATACCTATAAACATATATTTATATATTTCTTATATATATATATTCTTATGTATCTTCTTATTCTTATATATTTCCTCTATATCTATAGAAGAAATTTTAAAAATTTATTTTAAATATTATTTTAAACATTTTAAAAATAAAAAATTATTTCTTTAAACATTATTTAAATTTAAATTTTTTAAATTATTTCTTTAAAAATTATTTCTTTCCTACAGTGCCCTCTTATTAGCTGACCAATATTTTGTTTCTGTTCTGGTAAGGCATTAAGGTAAAGCTAAGAAACTCTGTGTCATTGGAAAGAAAGAGGGTATGACATAGAGGAAGTTCCTGCAAAGAATAAGAAGCTGAATTCATGACCTTATGGGTATGGAAAGGTAATGAGATGCGAAAGAAAAATTGAAGTAGTTAATTGCCACAGTGTTTTCTGTAATTCTGTGCTCTCCATCTGCCTGAGGGCTAAACCTTGAAGTGTGGGCTATAGAAGCAAGCAGGTAAGTATAAGACAGATCAGGGTAAAGAGGTTGCAGTGTCCAAGGATTTCCTGAGTGGAATTACATGGACGGCTACAGGCTTCGGCATGCAGCCCTGGTAAAATGTTCCCAAAGATTAGATGAGACCACCCGCCACTTAATGGCAATCAATTAAAATCAGCCACTGACATCAGAAGCAGCAAACACCATAGGTCAGTGTGTCAATTTAATAGCCTTCTCCTAGCGTAAAATGCAATCCATCTCATCTCATTCTAGATGCCCTCTTAGGTAGGAATAAATAGAGGAAGAGTATAGAAAGACATCTGAAAGACAAGCTTTTTCCTTAAAAAGATGGAGTAATCCAAAAAAGACCATATAATGGGAGAGACTGAGGTATCATTAATTGGTCAATATAAAACTGTTTCTGATATTACGTCCTTTATCTCAAACACTGAAAGCTTATGAGGAAGACTACATAAAAATTTAAAAGCTACAATTTATTTATCTAAGACACTGTTTTAGTCAATTTTGACTTATTTACATAATTAAAAGTCTAATCTCAAATAAAGCTTAACAACTTAAAAGGATCTCGTCATGTGACAGGTTTCTCTCTGCTTTTAAACATAGCTGCTGTCCACCCAGATTCTGTAGGTCTGGGGCAATGCTGTTTCTTTGTCAGCATGAATGCCCTATTACAAAAATAGTCAAAGGATAGAAAAGTTAGATGATCCATTTACATATAACTATACCATTAAGGAAAATTTCACGGTCTTAAATACACAGATATGTAATTATCAATTTTGGTCTAGTCATCATTGTTTTAAGTTACCTCTATACTAAATTGCTCATTTACTTAATAAAATCATGTAGAACCTCTGCAAAGTAGATGGAATTTTTGCAAAAAGAAAACACTTCTCATTCTCATCAACAAAAGGTAAATGGGTCCTCCAGACAGTTACAAAAACTCTACGGGGCAGGAACTTTCAACACAAAACATCAGAAAGCCAGGACCGATGTCATTGATCCTGTCACTTCAGGAACGGGTAACTTGATGTGCTGGTGCTCCAGTAATTCTAAAAATACACACTTGTCAGATATCACATCTGTCAATTCAGTTCCCCATGCCTTGAGAGTAACCCTGACGAGATTGAGGAAAATTTCCTATTATTTTTTTCCAACATCCCATCTCCCATGATAGAAACTCTGAAGAAAATCTTCCTTTCATACCTGAAAACCCATTTACTTGTATTTCTCATATACCTTTATAGGAAAGGCAGATGTCTTTATTAATTCTGTATAACTCTTAACAGAAGTAAGTAAAATAATATTTAATGAGTTGAAAAATTCCTCATCAGGTCTTTTGGGTTTTATTCTGTTTTATTTTGTTTTGAAGAATCATAATTTCTTGCTGGACAAAACCTGTATGGACGCATTCCACCCCAATAACTACCTGATAAGCTCTATGAGCATAGGGACTAAGCTTAAAAGTCTTTTCTCTGGTAAATAGCAAAAAGAGTGTGGGAAGAATTGCAAAGGAAATAAAGGTAGAGAAAATCTAGTTATTGACTCTTTGTAAATAAATTTCAATATGCAAACGAAACCTCAAAGAATCATCTATTCGAGAGAGAAGATGCATCCTCACTTTTGTAAATGCATTTGAATTTGTTTATCTTAAAATATTTTTAAAAATTATCTACTAAAGATACAAGGAAGCATGCCCAAAATTGAGAGATTCTATGTCAAACAGGACCAGTTAGATGCAAACATATAGTTACTTGCACACAGGAATTATTTTTAGTGTCCTCCAAAGAAATAGAACCAAAGAAATAGGATGTGTTTGAATAATATATATGCCTACATACACACATATATATCTATACAGATAGATATAGATATATACACATACACATATACACAGAGATTTATTATAGAAATGGGCCCACAATTTTGGAAGTTGGCAATTCCAAGATCTAAGATCTGCAGGGTGAGTTGGCAAGCTGTAAACCTAAGAGAACCCAAGGGCCAGCTTCCTTGAGATCTAGGAAGAGCCAATGTTCCAGTGTGAGTCTGAAGGCAGAGGAAAATAAAAACAAAGTCCCTCTTCAAAAGCAGTCAGGCATTACTTAGAGGAGGATCAGCCTTTCTGTTCCATCTAGGCCTTTAACTGATTGTATAAGACCGACCCACAGTCAGGAGAACAGCTGCTTTAGTCAACTGATTTTAATGCTGTTCTTATCTAAAAACAGCCAGGTTGATGTTAGACCAAATATCTGTGCATCCAATGGCCCAGTCAAGTTGACACATAAAGTGAGCTACTTAATTAATCAAATAACAATTCAGTAAATTCAGTAAATGTTTAATGAACAGATGAAAAATTAACTACTTACAGAAGTTAAATAGATTTCTTTCAAGAAATACATATATAAATAGGTTGTAACCTGAAAATCCTTAAGTGAATAGTTAATTCTAAATTACAAGGTTAGTATTTTAAAATATATATTAAGATATTATAGGAGCTCAGGTTCAAGACAGCAATGCAGAAAAATCCTGAACTTTCTGATTCCCATGAGCACACTGAGTCTGCAGCTACCTAGAGAAAAATGTCCTCTGAACAATATCTAAAGGCCGGCTGAGCAATGACCACCCAGGGTAAATGAGAAGAAAACCATATTAAAGTGGGTAGGAGGCTGGAAAATACAATCCCACCATAAACCTCACTGTCAGCATGATAAACCATAAGCAGGAGATCTCTAAACTGAGGGTTTCTTCCTGGGGAGGGAAGGGTTTGAACTCCACATGTGTAACCCCAGATTTAAACACCTGTAACTTAAAGATAAGCCCCTAAAACATATACCTTTGAAAACCAATGGGACTCGTGTCTGCAAGACCCACAACACAGCAGTGGTCTGAGAAGTGATTCATAGAAGGCTTCTGCACTCAGGACTACCCAATGCTGGCCTAGCTCAAAGGAATCTGACTGCAGCTGGACTTTAAGTGAGATGTTCATTTGAATATATAACAACACTGACTTGGTGGGGGGTAGGCATCTAACAAGGGGCACCTGGGTGGCTCAGTGGGTTAAGCCTCTGCCTTCGGCTCAGGTCATGATCCCAGAGTCGTGGGATCGAGCCCTGCATTGGGCTCTCTGCTCAGCAGGGAGCCTGCTTCCCCCTCTCTCTCTGCCTGCCTCTCTGCCTACTTGTGATCTCTGTCTGTCAAATAAATAAAAAATCTTTAAAAAAAAATAATCACTTTAAATGCAAATGGACTAAATTCTCTAGCCAAAACACATAGACTGACTGAATAGATTAAAAAAAAACAAAAACAAACAAAACAACAACAACAACAACAAAAACCTATCTACGTTTCTTACAAGAGACTCTCTTCAGATGTAAGGACACGGAGTAAAAGTGAAGGATGGAAAAATAGTCCAATAATATGGAAAACAAAAGGAAATGTGTAGCCATACCTGGGTCAGAAAAAAAGAGACTTTACAACAAAGACTATAATCACAGATAAACAAGGACACTGCATAATGATAAAGGGTGTCAATCCAACAAGAGAATATAATAACATTTGTAAATATTTGCGCACTCGACATAGGAGCACCTAAATACGTAAAGTGAATATTAACAGAACTAAAGGAAGAAATACATAGCCATAAAATAACAGTAGAGGACTTTAATAGTTCATCTACATCAGTGAATAGAATATCCAGACAGAAAATCAAGAAGGAAACATCAGTGCTAAATGACATGTTAGCCCAGAGAGACTTAACATATATAGTACATTTCATACAAAAATCAACAGAATCTACATTCTTCTCAGAGGTACAAGAAAATGGTCCAGGATACTTAATATTTTAGGCCATTTATTAAGTCTTAATAAATTTTACAAGATTATAATGCTATCAAGCATCTGTTCCCACATAAAGCTATGAAAGCACTATGAAAAAAATTCAGTAACAAGTAGAAAACTGGTAATTTCGGAACTATATGGAGATTAAACAACATGCTACCAAACAAGTGAAGGGTCAAGGAAGCAATCAAACCAGTAATCAAAAAAATACCTTCAAACCAATGAAAATGGAAATAAAACATACCAAAATTTATGAGATGTGGCAAAAACAGTTCTAAAAGTAAAGTTTAAAGTGAACAAATACCTAACTGAGAACTAAGAAACAACTCAAACAAACAGAACTCTACACCTCAAAAAAGAACAAAGCCCAAAGTTAATGGAAAAAAGGAAATAACAAAGATTAGAGCAGAATTAAATGAAAAAGAGTAGAAACACAACAGAAAAGACTAAAGCAACTAAGAGCTTCTTCTTTGAAAAGGTAAGTTGACAAAACTTTGGCTGGAATCACAAAGAAAAAAAAGAGGACTCAAATAAATATTATCAGAAATTAAAGAGCAAATAATATAAGTGATATGACAAAAATACCAAGGATCCCAAGAGACAACTATGAACAATTATATCTCAAAAAATCAGCAACCTTGAAGAAATAGATGAATTCCTAGAAACATAGAGCCTACCAACACTTTATCATGTAGAAATAGCAAATCTGAACAGACCAATAATGAACAGACCAGTAATGAGATTCAATTAGTAATCAGAAATCTCCCAACCAATAAAGTCCAGGACCAGACGGCTTCACTGGTAAGTTCTATGAAATATTTAACAAAGTAATATCAATCTTCACACACTCTCCCAAAAATAAGACAAAGAGAGAGCCCTTCTAAACTCATTTTATGAAGCCTGAATTACCCTGATAGCAAAACCAGATAAGGATGCCATAAAAAAAAAAAATACAGGTTAATATCTCTGATCAACATAGATGCAAAGTCCTTAACAAATATTAGCAAACTTTATCAGCAATACATTAAAGAGACCATACAACATGATTAAGTGGGATTTATTCCAGTTTAAAAATGTGGTTCACAGGGTACCTGGGTGGATCAGTTGGTTAAGCAACTGGCTTTGGCTCTAGTCATGATTCCGGAGTCCCAGGATTGAGTCCTGCATCAGGCTCCCAGCTCCACAGGGAGTCTGCTTCTCCCTCTTTCTCCCCTCTCATGCTCTCTCTCATTTTCTCTTTCTCAAATAAATAAATAAAATCTTTAAAAAAATGTGTTTCAACAGTCACAAAATAAATGTGAAATACTATGTCAAAACAAAGGATTAAAGTCTTATGATCACTCGATAGGTGCAAAAGAAGTATTTCACAAAATTAAAACTCTCAACAAACTGTCTATAAAGAGCATATGCCTCAACATAATAAAGGCCATATATAACACATACCCATAGCTAATAGCCTCAATGATGAAAAACGGAAAGCTTTTCCTCTAAGAAACAAAACAATGATGCCACTTTTATTCAACAGAGTATTAAAGGTCCTTAGCCAGAGGTTTTATGCAAGAAAAAAAAAAAAGGCATCCAAATTGGTAAGGGAAAAGCAAAAATGTCACTCACTATTTGCAGATGACATCTATGTACAGAAAACCCTAAATAATCCCCCCAAAAATTGTTACAACTAATCCAACGAATTCAGCAATATAGCAGGACACAACCCAATGCACACAAATCTACAGAGAGTCTATACACTAATAACTATCTAAAAGAAAAATAAAAAAATAAACCCA
>NW_019155350.1:0-6174 GCF_002288905.1 Enhydra lutris kenyoni | reverse complement strand
AAAAAAAAAAAACCCACAGGTATATGTATCCAAAAAGTTCAAGTTAAAAGGTTATTATGGAATTTGTTGTACTGAACATCTCATTGTGATGGTAAATAGGTTAAAAATTATTTAAAAATTAAAAAGAATGAGAATAGTGGGAATGAATTTAAAATAAAAGTTGTATCTATGAAGTAGTGGTGGTTATTCTCTTGTCCGTCTTTTTTTTTTTTTTTTTTTTGGTTGGCTTTCTGGGCGAGGGGCCTGCTGCATGGGTTTTCAGGGAGTCTTGCTAGAGTTAAGTCCTCCTGCTTGCTATCAAGGCGCTAGGCTCTGAGGAAACCAGCTTTTCAGGCTTTTGTTCTCTAGAGGTTTTTTGGGTTTTGTTTTTGTTTTTTTCCTCCCCTTGACAGCTTTTGGCAGTTCTTTGGGGGTCTAGAGGAAAGCAAACTGCACCCAGACCTCCCTCTCAGAGAGAAGCCTCAGTCTGCTCCCATCTGGGTGCTGCAGAGCACATAAATTCCCCCCCCCCCCCCGCCACTGGCAGAGCATGTCCCCAGTCACAGTCTCAGGGGTCACAGGAGCTCCCCTTTGTACCCCGGTGTTAGCAAAACCAGGAGAAGTACTAGTCCAGAGAGCTGGCTTCCAGCGGCTGCCTCTGTCGTGGCTGTCTGGGTAGGTCCAGACCACCAGAGAGGTCCCAACCAGAGATAGCATGCTGAGATTTTCACAATGGCCCAGGCTGGGAGTGTTCAGACTCTTGGCTGGTCCTCGAGAGCACTGGCTAGTGTCCACACGGACCTCTTTCAGGGGAGGGGGTGGAGTGCGACTCAGACCCCGGTAGTGCAGCGCTCACTCGGAGTGCAAAAGGTTGTGGTTCTAGAGAGCATGGCTGGTGTCCACACCAGACTCTGTCACACAGCTGCCACCCAGATGCTCTCACGTGTGCTAGTGGCTCAGGGACCAAGACCTGGCTTCTTTGCCACACTCTCTCTGGCTCAGCACCAGGGGTAGCCATCCTGGGTCCGTGGGCTTAAGTCTCTGTCCCTAACCACCCTGATTCCCCCAATTTCCCCTTAAGATCCTTTGCTCTTTTTGAGTGCTTTCAACCAGACTCCAAGTTAATGCTGGTCCCCAGTTGCAGGACACTGTCGTATTGGGGTATTACTTTCCAATGGGTCGCCTCTGGTGGCTCCCTCCCCCTTTGTTTATCTTCTGATATCAGTCCTATGTTCCCACTCTGCTTTACCTGTCCACTGGCATCTTCTGCCTCCATAGAGATCCAGAAGTGTATCATTCTAATCTCAGGCTGATTCCATGGGTGATCAGAGTTCTTTGGTAGATAATCAGCTCACTTTAGGGGACCGGTAGAAACAGCACCTCCTATTTCTCTGCCATCATGTCTCCCCCCTCCCATAAAAGACTCTTAATCTCACAAAACAAACTGAGGGTTGCTGGACAGAGGGTGAGTGTGGTTGGGTTATAGACATTGGGGAGGGTATGTGATATGGTGAGTGCTGTGAAATGTGTAAGCCTTATGATTCACAGACCTGTACCCCTGTGGCAAATAATACATTATATGTTAATAAAAATAATTAGTAAAAAAATATTAACCATTCATTAGAATTCAAAAAAATAAAATAGAGTCAAATTTCACAGCATAGGAATTGGTCATGATTTCTTGGCTATGACACAAAAGACACAAGCAACAAAAGAAAAAATAGCCAAATCAGACTTCATAAAAAATTTTTTAAATTTTGTGCATCAAAGACACCATCAACAGAGTGACAAGTCTAGCCATGGAATGGAAGAAAACATTTGCAAATCACATACCTGATAAGGGATTAATGTCCAGAATGCACAGAGAACTCTTAAAACTTTAAACAAAACAGCAACAACCTGGAGCAAAAATGGGCAAAGGGGTTGAACAGACATTTCTCCAAAGAAAATATCCAACCAGTCACTAAACACATGGAAAGGTGCTTGATATCAATAATCATTCAGAAAACGCAAACCAGCACCATAATGAGATCCCACCTCATACACGTTAGGATGGGTAGTGTTTTAAAAAATAATAATAACAAATGTTAGTAGGATATGGAGAAAGTGGGACCCTTGTGCGCTGTTGGTGGGAATGTGAAATGAAATAGCCATCGTGGGAAAGAGTACGGAAAGAAAAAAACAAAAATAGAAATACAATAAGGTCCACTGATTCCACATCTGGTATGTGTCAGGATTGAAAAAGAAAACTCTTGAAGAAATATCTGCACACCCACATTCATAACGTTATTCACAGAGCTTAAAACGTGGAAGCAATCTGGGTGTCCACCAGCGGATGGCCAGCTAAGCAAAACAGGTCTGTACACACAACGAAGTCGTAGCCCACCTTAAACAGGAAAAAATCCCAGCCCACGTTACGGCATGGGTGAGCAAGGAGGGCACGACGCTGAGTGACACAGCCATCGGAAGGACGGATTCCGCATGATTTCACCTGCGTGGGGTCCTCAGAGTCGTCAATCACAGAGACAGGGAGTGGGACTGCAGGGGCAGTGGGGGTGGTAGGAATGGGGGAGTTATTGCTTCAGGTTTTTGAGATTTAAAGAGTTATGGAGGTGGGTGATACTGATGGTTTCACAACATTGCGGATGTATTTAATATCACCAGGACAGGACACTTAAGAAGGTTTAAGATGCTAAATTTGCATATTTTACCACAATAAACACATTTTTAAATTTAAATTCAATTAGCCAACATGCAGTACCTTGTCAGTAAACATGTTTTTTAAGCAGGGGAAAACGAGAGAAACCTGTAGCCCACAAAGAAAGTGGCAGTGCTTCAGGAATGTCTGAAGCCCTTGTCTGCCTTACCTGTAGAAGAAGCAGTGACCTTTGGAAAGGAGCTACAGGTCTGGCTGGCCCAGGACCCAGAGGAGCGGATGGGGCTCTGGGGGAGCTGGAAGAGCGGCCACTGCAGCTGAACAGAGTGAGTCTGTGCCTGGAAAAAAGAAAGAAATCGGTTAATATACACATGAATGTCATACAAAATAAGGGACCATCCTAGAATTGCACCTGCCACCCTCGCTCAATCCAGTCTTCTCTGTGGGGTGCTCGTGGTTGACACACACATACCCCAGGACTCCAAGACTCGTGCCAGGTACTCAGGTCACAAAGGGGACATAGTCCATGACCTTAAGATATGTGAGACCGTGGGATGGTGGTCCAGATGTTTTCTTTTTTAAAGATTTTATGTATTTATTTGAGAGAGAGAGAGAGAGAGAGCCGGGGAGGGGCAGAGGGAGAAGCAAGTTCCCCACTGACCTGGGAACCTGATGTGGGACTCGATCCCAGGACCCTGAGACCACGACCTGAGACGAAGGCAGAGGCTTAACCCACTGAGCCACCCAGACATCCAAGAGATGTTTTCTTACTCTGTAAACTTAGGTAAAAGCATTTTGCTGTGCATGGGGTGGCCTCGTCCTCACCAGACAGGGGCTGTGTCGTGTGTACCCAGAGGACAAAGGCCCTGAGCTCAGGGCTGCCCTCCCTCGCCAAGCACTCCAAGCTGCTGTCCATGGTTCTGCTTTTGGTTTTTCTGAGGCACCATGATTTCTCTTAATACATAAATTTCAGTTTTTTATAAAAAAAAATTTCATAAATTTTCAGTTTTTATTTAAGCAGAGGCCAGGCCGCTGGGCTTGCCGGCTGTTTGTCCGTGGACGGGCCTCTGCCCTCTGCCTGTCCCCGGTGCCTGCTCCACATTGCCACAGCTCTCAGAAGCCGTGAGACGCACACTCCCAGCTGGAGGTCACGGTGGCGGCCGGCTGTGTCTGGACAGAGGAGGGACACAGGTGAGGCTGGGCAGCGGAACAGCAGGGAGTCCTCCCGTGACCGCTGTGCTTGGCACCAGGGACAGGACCGTGAGCTGCAGCCACACGCCCTGGTCCTCACGGACGGTCACACAGCTGAGCCGGCACACAAGCTGCCGAGGAACGTCCCAGGGCCCTGCCTGGAGACCTGCAGGGGCCAGCCAGGGCGTCCCTGACCCACTGAGCACAATGGGCCTCCAGGGACCTCAGGCCCCAGCACCTGGGGAAGCTGCCGTGCTCCGCCAGGCCCTGCCGGGGCCACACGCGTCTGATTTCCCGGGAGGGGTCAACTCCCACCCAGAGCGCCGGCAAGACTCTGTCCGCCGGACTCCAGCCTGCAGATGCGCGGGGCAGGGTTAGGCTTAGGGTGGGTCCCGGCAGGGCTGACCCACCCTGGGAGCTGCCACGGCCACCGCGTGTGGAAGGTAAAAGCCGGTTGTCTGTGACCTACCGAGGGGTCACCTGCAGCAGCCAGACCTGGGGGGAGGCGGGGGTGGGGGGCGGCGGCCCCGAGCCAGGGCGAGGGCCCGGCTGGCGTCCTGTGCTGTCCCATAGGCCTGCCACACGATGACCCCTCGGGCTCTGACATGGCTGTTCCGGGGGTGCCGTCTGGGAGCATTTTCAGAGCTGTCCTCTGCCTTGGAACCAAGGTGAGTACTCCTCAGAGACAAGCCCAGAATTTCAACACAGGGAAAGTGCGTAGCCTCGCCCGCTTTCTTGTGAAAGTCATTCGGAGAGATCGGACCCTGGGAGCTGGGCTGGGGACACTGTGTAGTCTCTGACGAAGACGGTGCACAGCCACGCCCTCAGCAGCCAACTCAGCCTGCCCCGCACGTTGACCGGGGATGGCAGGGCCTGGCACCAATCTCATCAAGGCGGGTCTTCCCACCAGAGGTGCCGCAGATCCTGCTGCTCCATGAGCACCCACAGGCCACAGTCCGGCCAGCAGAGTGGGCCGCACCGTGGCTGGGAGCGTGGCCGGGCTCTGCGGCTGGCCACCATCACAGGGGGCCGGACTGTGCCAGCCAGGGCCATGGGGAGGCTTCGCCTGGGACAGGTCCGCGGCGGGGTCCCCACGACACTCCCTGCACCACAACGGTGGCCACAGGCATTTTGCAAAGCAGCCACAGAGATACTTCTAGGATGACAGGCTTCCACCTCCCAGCCTGCCCCAAGCAGAAGGGCATGACCCTCCCCAGAAGCCCAGAGGCTGTGTGCCTCTCTGGGGAGGGGGTGCGCAAAATGAGCCACGGTCACATCTCTGAGGTCACGACCGGAGGAGACCTAGCTTCTGCTGGGACTCGGGTGCCAGGCACCGCGCAGCCGTCCCGGGAATGCCTGGTGCCACACTGGGGAGTCCCCGGGGGGCCCAAGCCCCAGATGCCAGGAGGTGCCTGGAGAGCTCACAAGCATGAGTGTGAGCAGAGCGGACTGGAGGGCTCTCCGCCCGCAGACCCCTGCCTACAGACAAGAGCACGGGCCCCGTGTCGTGGGGACCCCGCACCAACAGACCAGCATCTAACACTTGGACGGAGCGCTGCTGCGGAGTCCCAGATCCAGAGGAATGACAGGGGATGCAGCACCAGCCTCCCCCACCACCCCCCCGTCTTCCAGGCTCCTGGCACTGCTGGGGGGGGGCTTACAGGGCTCCCAGGGGTCCCCATCCAAGCCCTGCCATGGTGGTAAGTGACAGCCCTGGGCTGCACACTTGGTCCTCCAAGACACAAGAAACAGAGAGTTCCTGTCCTCCGACACGGCCGCTGAGCCTCAACCCACGTGACAGGAGGGCGGTACACACTGTCCCTCAGGGAAAGGGGACCATCAATCTCATGACCACCAGGAACTCTGTCCATGCACTTAAGACTTCTCTGTCCTTTACAGCACAGGTGTGGCAGGAATACTAGCTTCCCTCTGACGGGGGAGAGAGCACCAGCCTTCAGACGGAGCTGGGCCATGGATGATGGAACAGGAGGACGGCATTCTAGGTGGGAGGCATCTTGCTGTGTGGACAGGACAAGCATAAGGCTGGTCCGCAGCTATGGGTCAGGGGCCACACTGCAGGCTCGCGGGGGCACAAGGAGGAGCCCACCAGGGCTGGGCGCACCGAGGGCTCAGTGGAGAGCAGGTTAAGCTGGTCTGCCCGGGATCAGACAGCAGACATTTCCCTGCAAGAGGCAGAGAGCAACGTAAACATGTGCAGGGTTGGGGGGAGGGGAGGTTTCTGTGCTCTCCCTTGGGCCCCCAGGCACCCACCAAACCCCACCCCCGCACACCCACGTGTCGGGAGGTCCCCCAGCTCCTCAGAGACAGAAACCACCCAGAAGAAAAGG
>NW_019155349.1:2921-6185 GCF_002288905.1 Enhydra lutris kenyoni | reverse complement strand
CAGATCTGTTACTGGCAGGGCTTGCCAGCACCTGGAGGGTTCCATGAAAGAAGCAAAGCATGATGGGAGTTTTACGATGAAGGAAATGGCTTTGCTAGTGGGTATGTGACCGTGCACCTTGGTCAAAACCCACGGAGCACACACAATAATGGGTGCTGTTAACTAAAGCTCACTCTTCACGGATAGCTGTTAACAGGGGAAATCAGCCAGGAGGTGTGTTAAACCACCAGCTTTAGCCAAGGACCTTAGCTCTTTCCTAAATGAATAACATAATCACTCCAGCTCCTTGGGAGAATTGGGTCCTTACCCTCCATTCTGGAGAATTCCATCCCTCCACAAATTCCACTTGTGCAGGAAGGAAAGCACCTCAGCAGGAAGCCAGCACTAAGCTGCCCACTCATAAATTTGGGGCAGACACTCCATTCACCTCCTGCTTCTGGATTTGCACCCTTGACTCGTCCCTAAATGAAGTCTCTTCCAGAGAAGAATCAGAAAGCTTTCTCTACAGTGGGATATGTAGTTTTCACCCTCAGGATCAGCACATGTCTGTGTAATGAGAGAACAGAAATGGGGCAAGCCTGGGCAGGAGATTGCATCACTGCTTTTGGGAAGCAACCCTTCACAAAGCTCAAGACAACAAGAGATGAACAAGGCATTTCTCTGACGGAATCACTCGTGAAATGTTGGGGTTCTACTCAAGCCCTCATCTATCACCTCCATGCCTGCCCACCCCTGAGGAAAACCACAGGGACCCCCAGTGTCTGTGGGAGTCAATCTGAAAATCACTGACTGGGGGAAAGGTGGAGAAGCAAGAGGGGATGGAGGAAGGAGGAGGGAGAACCCATTCTCTGCTTGGTCATGGTGGTGGCCATCAATATGCATAACAGTTGTGTCACTCCCTACTTAAAGGGAGTCACATGATTCCCTGCATTTCACTGCACTTTTTGCCCTGCCCCTATTTTGATAACTCTCCTTGTCTAACACTCTCAGCATACTGGGAAGGTCTACAATATTGGGCGTCATGTAGGAGAACTTCCATGTTCCAGGTCTTTGCTAGCTGTTCTGACTTTATGCAATTGCTGACACCATGTTCCTAGGACGTCCTCCTGTGCTCATCTGTTTCTCAAGCTCGCATACATGCCGCAGCTCATGGGCTTCTGCTGGCGCCCTCGCTTGCCCTCAGGCACAAACACTTGTAACTGTCTGAAGTCCTACTTAACAGAGCAGTTTTAATGGGAGTAATGATTGGACTCATCCAGGGGAGTCTTAAATTCCTTTGGACCTGGTCTCCTTAGAAAACCCTTTCGGACCTTTGTTTAGGAATTAAAAAGCAGAGAGCGAGAATATTTAACAATCGCATACAAGACAGAGATAAGTGGGCCCCTTTCCTCCCCACTGTGGGTCCCTTAGGTGACCTTGCAAACCAGATTGGACCCCGGAGGTTGGCATTGAAGTGACCTTGTCCACAGCAGGGAGAGCTCCAAGGCTTGGACCAGGGCAGTAAGTTGATAAAGCCATGTTGTAGGGCAAAAGGTTGTTTGTTTACTTGTCGAGTAATGCTTTGGGTGGACTGAAGAGACTCACAATAAGTACATGAGTGAATAAGTTACTGCAGGAGGCTTTGAATCAAAGACTGTGGGCAGAGGCTGCCTGAGCCCCAAAGAGATGGATTTCACTCAGATTTTTAAGGAATGGATTAGTGAGGAAACAGCACACAGGTGTTGTGACTGGATGTCACCCAAAGAACATCCTCATACATCGGAGATCTGCACCCTGCACAGCACCCAGGGACACCCCATGCAGCGCCCAGGGACAGCGTAAAGCAGAGATACACTTACAGTGACTTCGAAGTAAAATTGTTTCAGGGTCACTGGAAGTCCCTCTTTACCTGTGGGTTTGCCTCGTGTCCAGGGTGCTCTGCATACAAGATCCCTTTCTACATGTGGTCTTCTAGGACCCTCACTTTGTTCTATAACTGTTAGTTTTAATTAGAGTGTTTTTTTGCCCCGCTGCTTTTTGTTTGTTTTTTTTTTTAATATTTTATTTATTTGACAGAGAGACATCACAAGTAGGCAGAAAGGTAGGCAGAGAGAGAGAAAGTGGAGGAAGCAGGCTCCACGCTGAGAGAGAGCCCGATGCAGGACTCTATCCCAGGACACTGAGATCATGACCTGAGCTGAAGGCAGAGGATTAAACCACTGAGCCACCCAGGTGCCCACCCTGCTGTTTTTATTGAAAGATTATTATGTAGTCAAATTTGTCAATCATAAATATACATTCCACACCACATTGCTATGAAAAATTATTCCCTCTGGTTTATTATATCATCTGTAAAGTGTTTGTGTTTTTTTTTTAATTTTTATTTTGAAATGAATTTTACTTTTTCTTTAGTTTGACAGAAAATTTGCAAAGAGCAAAGAGTTCCCATAGAGCCTTCACCTGGTTTCCCCATGATGTTACCTAACATAATCATTGTACATTTACTAATTCTAAGAAATTAACATTGGCACATTATTATCATCCAAGCTGAAGACCTGACTGTAATTTAACTGCTTTTTCTCCTGCTGTCCCATGATTCCACATGGTATGTAGTCGCTGTGTTTCCTCAGGTTTTCTCCAAAGAGACAGTGGCTCAATCTGTCCTTGCTGGTCCCGATGTTTTGAAGAGCCCAGGTCAAGCTTTCCATTATATGCCCTGGGGTTTGAGTGTGTCCAGAGTCCTCCCATGATCAGATGGGTTTTCTCAGAAGATCTGGGGAGGCATAGATTTTTGAAGGATGCCAAAGGGGTGATGAGCCCAAGTCCTTCCATTAGCTCGGTCACATGACTTATTACTGGTGACATGAACCTTCAACACTTTGGCGCCCACCACTTTCTCCACTAGAGTTACTCTTTTTCCCTTTCTGTTCACTATTTATTAGAAATGAGTCATTAATTCTAGCGCACACACATTAGAAGGGAAATCAAGCTTCACCTTCTGGAAAGAGGAATATCAAATAATTTGTGGACATATGTTAAAACCAACATAGTAATTAATCAATATTTGACAATCATCCATGGATATTTCCAGCAGCAATGTTGCTGTGATGTGCTAACGATGATTTTCTATTCTCTTCATTTAGTATGCATTCATTAATTGGAATTTTCCGTAAGGGGGATTTTTCTCCTTCTTTCATGTTTATTTATTAGTTCAGCTGTTGGATAAAGAATTGGACTGCAAATAGATTAAAGATCAAAAGAAGAAAGAAGAGAATATAAAACTAA
>NW_019155349.1:0-2009 GCF_002288905.1 Enhydra lutris kenyoni | reverse complement strand
TTCAGTGGCACAAAGTATGTGTCCTGTGACCAGTTATCTCATTCCTGGGCCTCTATCTGAGAGATACTCTTAAATTCGTCCATAGGGAGACACAGAAGCGGGCTTGGTGTGTTGTGGCAGGGAATTAGAAACAACATGCTTTCTATTGTTGGTGACCTGATGAGACAGATGCGTCAGCACTTGCTATGGAACCTGTGGCAGGGGAAAAGCCCAAGGTGGGAAGAAGGACCGACAGCAACATGAGTAGCCCCAGAGCTCACAGGGAAAGGAGAAGGCAGAGAACGAGATTTCTGGTGCAGAACTGGAGAAGAAAAAGCCCATGCTCAGAGCCCCCATGTTATCCGGCTGCAGCATCTTTAAGGACACACGCAAACACACTAAGAGGAGTGTTTTTGTGGAGAAGGGAACAGAAACATGAGGATAAGGGTGGGGAACATTTTGAGGATGGTGTTTGCAGACAGCTGGTTCTATTAAGCTCTGTACAGAGGAAGGTGACTAACTTAATCCAAGTAACGGAATTTTTTTTTAAATTAGGAAGCAATAATTTGGCATGCCCTATGGCCCAGGAGAGACTGGCGCATAAGCAGAATGAGGTAAAAATAAGAGCTCCCACAGTTACTGTGTTTAGGACACGGATAAACAAAAATGTGGTCTATCCACACAACGGACTACTATTTGGCCATAAAAGAAAAGAAAAAAAAAAACAGTAAAATACATGTTCCAGTGTGGATGGCTCTCAAACATGTCATGATCAGCACAAGAAGGTGGATGAAAAGGGTTACACATTATGTGTTTCTATTTACAGGAAATAGTTAAAACTGGTGAATCCACAGAGACAGGAAACAGGTCCTTGCTTGCCAGGGGGAAATGGGGACGAGGGAAAAGGGAGTAACCACCTAACATTTTGGGATCTCCTTTGGGGGCAGCAAAATTATTTTGGTTCCACTCAAAGGTAACTGTTGCACAAGATTGTGACTGAACTAAATCCCAGTAAATTGTAGACTTTAAAATAGTAAATTATATGTTATCTGAACTCTACTTCATTGAAGTGATCTTAATGGT
The DNA here is from genome assembly GCF_002288905.1 of Enhydra lutris kenyoni. Taxonomy (NCBI): domain Eukaryota; kingdom Metazoa; phylum Chordata; class Mammalia; order Carnivora; family Mustelidae; genus Enhydra; species Enhydra lutris. Next base: position 947 of record NW_019155349.1, on the reverse strand, counting down.
TACCACGGAGAATAGCAGATGACTTCTTTCTGAGGGGACACAGCCTTGTCATAAATCCCAGTTTACTAAATAATTAGTCTCAGTCCCAAAAACTGAGGGAAGCACACCTTTCAGACTGATCGTGTGGAGCAGAAGAAGCAGAGTGTATCTCAAGTCTTTATAATCTGTAGTTTGGCCAGGAAGCAAATAATGGAATTTAATAATGCCTTAGACATGCATTACTACATTAATAATTAACAATGTTTAATATTTCTTTGTGGTATAGATATATGTGTTTATTATGCATGATATATTAAATATATTTCTGCATTAAAAGTATCTTATACATATAATCATAAAATTACAATTATACTGTATATTTATGTAATCATATATTACCCATGTGAGTGTATGTAAGCTTACATGATGTAGATAATTATATGCATTGTACATCCTGTATAATGTGTATTCTAGTTCTGTGTTTGTGGGCTGTGTGTGTGTGTTGAGAGAGATGTGCACACATTTGTATATTTTAGGGAATGTTGCCAGAAGTGGAGTTTGGTATCTTACCCTGAAGACGTACTGAAGCTTCATTAAGGGTCTTTCTCCTTAGCCCAGGAACAGTTTAATGGATAGCCATTAAAATGTATTAAGAAGGGTGCTGGGGTATCTCATTGGTTAAGCATCTGCCTTCTGCTCAGGTCATGATCCTGGAGTTCCAGGATCGAGCCCTGAGTTGAGCTCTCTGCTCAGCGGGGGGTCTGCTTCTCCTCCTGACCTCCCCCCTTTCATGCTGTCTCTCTCTCTTTCACACACACACAAATAAATAAATAAAATCTTTAAAAAATGTATTAAGGCAAGAATAGATAAATTTGGTAAACATTTTGAAAAGACTATTCTCGCTCCATGTGGAGAATAGATAGCAGCAGTCTAATGTGGGTGTAGGTGGGTCAGGGAGGGGTCTCCTG
>NW_019155348.1:0-6187 GCF_002288905.1 Enhydra lutris kenyoni | reverse complement strand
GATCTCTCTCTGATCCAACTTTTCATTGAATGGTTTATCACAAAAATTAAAAAAAGTATATATATATTTACTCCAAACACAAAGTTTCCACTCAGAATTAGCCCTTTTTTCTAATTTACCTTTCCCTATTAATGGCGTTTCTATTGTCCCAGCCCCCTCAGATCTGAAACTATAAAGACACATTTGACTAATTCCTCTTATTCATTCACTATATTCTGTAAATATAGAGAACTCCATAGTTTTACTTATAAAGAATTATTTTGTTCTTCACCTTCTTCCTAACTCCACAGTTATGGTCCACATTTCAACCATAATAAAATGACAGTTACAGCCCTTTCGTTAGCCTTTCCAGGATTTCTGTTACTTTCTCATCCATTTTTTCTGATTATAATTAACAGTATGACTCTCATTTCTGTCACTTACTACTGAGCTATGTAAATTCTTCTTACTTTTTACTGCCTTATGTTTATTCCTAGTAATGGGGATTATAATAAACACCACTTACCCAATGAAGTTATTGGGTGTATTAAATGACATAATACCTGTCATGCACATGATGAGGAACCAAACATAATGGCTATTTTTCTTATTTTCACACCATCTCACCAAGGCAAATAAAGCAAAAGCACTTATCCCACCTAAAGGCAACTTAATCCCCCCACCTGTGTCCCCCAGCCCATCCATTTCTCATTCTTCATTCTTTTCTTAGAACCTTTGATATTCAATGTTTATTGTATGATATCCTTAAACTTCATAAATCTCAATTTTTCACCAATAATCAACTCTTTGGTTAGACTATGACAATTGATGCTCCAAATGAACTTTCCCTATCCTCTCTATTCTTGCCTTTCTAGTTTTCCCTATCTTCTCTATTCTTCCTTTCTAGTTTTACTTATAAAGAATTATTTTGTTTTTTCACCTTATTCCTAGCTCCACAGTTATGGGTCACATTTCAACCATAATTAAATGACAGTTACAGCCCTTTCTTTAACTCTTCCAGGATTTCTTTTGCTTTCTCATTCATTTTTTTCTGAATATAATTAACATCCAAGAGAGATAATTACATTGGTTTTCATCTTATGAGCCCCTGACCGAAAGCCTAAATGTCCATCATTATTACCAGACCAAATCTAAAGTCCAGTGATGTGTTTTCAGATTTCCCATTACCCAAAAAAAGACCTACATAAAATGCTCATAACTCATTATTTTGTAACACTCTTGTTCTACTCAGGCTTACCTCTTTAATGCTCCCCCAAAATATTTTGCAGCATTCTTTACTCATATCTTCAACTGTTATATGAGGATGCATATTTCCTACCACCAAAATAAATTCAGCCACTCTGTATCAGTCAGCTTTGTATATGTCATGGTAGAGTAAGAAGCAATTCCTAGATCTTAGTAGTTTAAAACAACAATAAAATATTCTCACTCATGCTGCCCTAATATCAGTAGCTCTGTGATTCTCTACATAATCTCAGTGCTGACCTCAAATTGAGAGAGCAGTCTCACCTGGGACAATGACGTTCTTCTTGTGGAAGACACATTAAACAAAATGGTAGGGGTTGTTAAAGCTTTTCCTCTAAGTGTAACATTTCACATCAGTTCACATTCCTCTAGACAAAATAAGCCACTTGATGAAGCTTGATGCCAGTAAACTAGTCTACAACTGAAGGGTTGTGATGTGTGCTTATTACGTGAAAAGGATGTTTTTCACATTAAAAGGCAGAGAAAATCCCATGGCCAAGCCTGATGTCATAGAATTAGGATGTACTTCCAAAAAGAGGAGCAGCTAACATTTTGAAAATGTATAAAGTCTACTCAGTTTACTTTGCTTTTCAAAAAATATTGACTTTCCACTCTTTTGCCCACCAAATATGCCCACAAAATATACTCATGTTCTCCTCAAGAAAGAAAACTCAACATATAAGATCAACATGTTAATCTTATGATATTCTATATCTATATCTATATCAAGTCAGACAATGGTTGCTCTTTATTTACATATTTAAGAACTAAAAAGATAAATTATATGTGCACCACATACCCTATGGTAGTACAGGGATATTAAANTAAAATACTTGGAAACATTTACATTTGGAAAGGAAAAAAATAAGCAGCATATGGCAGTGATGGGCCAATAGTAATGTTCAAAAGTGGCTAGAGAGACGTTATGAGGCATGCTATCCTGGACAGGAAGTGAGTTCTGAATCAGACCCTAGGTCTACTCCTTCAGAGCAGCTTCCTGGTGTGCTGTTCCCTGTATTCTTCAGGCCACATAGACTTGTTGCTTTTATGAATTCATGGAGTACTAGCAATAATTGTTATCACATTTTCTGTGTTTATTTTAAACATTCTGATCTTATTTCATGTATTTTAATACCAACTCTCTAAACAATTTATAACTCCTTAAATTAGGACTGAATCTTAACGGTGTTGCCAATGCATATAAATGCATGTGTGCAATAGCATTTAGGACAAATTACTAGAAGTGCAGTAGAAACACATGACCATTTGATTCAAGTTGACCCTTCCTGAGGATAAGCTAGTCCACCAAATGGAGTTCCAAAAGTCACAACTTTATAAGAATTATGTGCATTACAAAGGGTACAAGTGTGTATAAAATAGGCTGATATCATTTTTGAAGTGCAGACACGGCTTTTTGACCATAGTTCCCTTGATTTCATGCATCTTTTTTAGACCTGGGATTTGTTTATGTTTTTATTAAGGAGATGTTATTGGTGCCAGGAAGTCTAAGCAGCAGTCAATAAAACACTAGCTGCCAGTTTTCCTAGAACCTTCCTGACCATCACTCTATGTATCCAGGGCTCCGTTTGTAGATTGGGGAAATAATACTCTACCCTTCACTGTAACCAAGTTGTCATGAGACTATTTAAGTAGACATAATTGACTGTTTCAAGTATTTTACTGTTTGAGTAAAAAAAAAAATCATTGTGATCATTAAATTCATGTTTAGATAAAGCTTTAAAGTAAGCAGGTGTGTCTTTAAGTTATTTGGTCTCTATATGCACTTATATGAAGGTAGGAAAGAAAATACTGTAGAAGTATGTTGGTTGTGTTAGTAAGGAGATAATAGTGGAAAATGAGCCATTTATGACCTCCTCAAGAATACCATCAACAATACTTCTTGCCACTTAGACAGCATAGAAAACTGTCTCTTCACACAATCCTTTGAAATCGATGTTAATAATTGTCTTTTTTTAGAGGGGAGGGGCACAGGGAGATGGGAAGAGAGAATATTAAGCATGGAGATAAACGCAGGGCCCCATCTCACTATTGTGAGGCACAATCAGGAATCTTATGCTTAACCAACTGAACCACCCCAGTGCCCCCAAAATTGTTCATAGTACAACTACTCTAGTATACAGTCGAATTAGAACAAAGTGCACTGCAAGGTAGATGGACTGTGAATCTGAACTTTCTCTTCTAATTGGAGTCTTCATAAAGTTTGTATTTCTCATAGCTCTGTTATCTCTTAATGCATACTCTCTCTCTCTCTCTCTCTCTCTCTCTCTCTCTCTCTCTTATATTCTGGGTATTACCACATTTTAGGATGGTGTGGAGACCTTCCAGTTTAGCATCTTACCTGGGCAAGGCATATAAGAAATGAGAAAGTTATCAAGCTGGTCTACAACTGAAGAGTTTTGATGTGTGCATATTATGCACTAGCAAAACACAAATGGATTTTAGATATTATCAGATGCCAAGGACCCTGGAATGATTGTAAACTCTAAATTAATTGCTAGCATTTCATATCCTGAAGTGCTAACAAAAAATGAACACTTTCTGAGAGTTCAAGATTAAAAGTCAGCCTTTTGGTAAAGGATGCTGTTTCTTATAAGGTGATATTAATAAGAGCTCACATTTGTTGAAGGTTTCCTATACCTCAGACACAATTCTCAGTACACTGCATATGTTGACTAACTTAATCTTGTAATAGCACTGAGATATGTATTATTATTATTCCCATTTTGAGATGAGAAACTGAAGCAAAGAAAAATTAAATAATCTCCCTAGAGTTATTCATCGAGGATCCAATCCAGGAAGTCTGGTTTTATAGAGTGTGCATTGATCACTATGCAAAGGAGTTTTCTGGTGATAACAGTTATTCTGAAAACAAGAACAGAGTAACTGCTGCAAGCCTGATTATGGTTCTGTCATGGTCATTTGAAGATCATTGCTATCAGCTTTATGAAAGTCTTATTTTCCATAGCATACATGAATCAATGACCATCCTATTTACAGGGACCACAGGTTTTGTGGTATATAAAAAATTCCCTGGAGTCTGTAAGACAGACTGTCTTCTCTGTGTATCATTGGAGAGCAGGGTATGATAAGGAGTCCTGAAAGGATTTGGAAAGGAGAGAATTATTGATTGGAAGACAAACAGATAGAAAGGATCAGGAGGAAGCCTGGAACAAACATCTTAGAAGCCACAAAAACATACTTAGGGAAATAAATGACAACATGAAACAATCCAACTTCAGGATTATTGGAATCCCTGAGGAGGAGGAGAAAGAAAGAAGACTAGAAGATATAGTGGAACAAATTCTCCATGAAAATTTTCCCAATCTCACGAATGAACTAGCGTTCATATACTACATGCAGAATGGTCTCCCCCCAAGATTATAGAATCTAAAAAGACCTCAAGACACCTGATAGTAAGAATGAGGAATCATAATTTTAGACAGGATCTCCTGAAAGCAGCTAGGACAAAGATTAGATTAGATTAGAGTACAGATCAATGAGATAGAAACTAAAGATACAGTAGAATGTATCAATGAAACTAGAAGCTGGCTTTTTGAAAGAATCAATAAGATCAATAAACCATTGGCCATACTAATCCAAAAGAAAAGAGAGAAAGCTCAAATTAATAAAATTATGAATGAAAAGGGAGAGATCACAAATAACACCAAGGAAATAGAAACAATCATCAGAAGTTATTATCAACAGTTATATTCCAATAAGTTAAGCAACCTAGATGAAATGGATGCATTTCTGGAAAACTATAAACTCCCAAAATTGAACCAGGAAGAAATTGACAACCTGAATAGACCGACATCTAGTAACGAGATTGAAGCAGTGATCTAAAACCTCCCAAAAAACAAGAGCCCAGGACCTGACCGATTCCCTGGGGAATTCTACCAAATTTTCAAAGGAGAAATAACACCTATTCTCCTGAAGCTGTTTCAAAAAATTGAAGCAGAAGGAAAATTTCCAGACTCTCTTTATGAAGCCAGCATTACCCTGATCCCCAACCAAAGACACCACCAAAAAGGAGAATTTCAGACCAATATCACTGATGAATATGGATGCTAAGATTCTCAACAAGATCCTAGCAAACAGGATCCAACTGCACATTGAAAAGATAATCCACCATGACCAGGTGGGATTCATCCCTGGGCTACAAGGATGGTTCAACATTTGCAAATCAATCAATGTGATAGAATTAATCAATAAGAGAAGAGGAAAGAACCACATGGTCCTCTTGATGCAGAAAAAGCATTTGACAAAATCCAGCATCGGTTCCTGGTTAAAACGCTTCAAACTATAGGGATAGATGGAACACTCCTGAACTTCATAAAATCTATCTATGAAAAACCCACAGCAAATATCATCCTCAATGGGAAAAAGCTCACAGCATTCTCATTGAGATCAGGAACACGACAAGGATACCCACTCTCACCACTCTTTTTCAACATAGTATTAGAAGTCCTAGCAACAGCAATCAGACAACAAAGAGAAATAAAATTATCCAAATTGGCAATGAAGAAGTCAAACTCTCTCTCTTCGCAGACGACATGATACTTTATATGGAAAACCCAAAAGACTCCACCCCAAAACTACTAGAACTCATACAGTAATTCAGTAATGTGGCAGGATACAAAATCAATGTACAGAAATCACTTGTTTTCTAATACACTAACAATGAAAATACAGAAAGGGAAATTAGAGAACTGTTTCCATTTACTATAGCACCAAGAACCATAAGATACCTGGGAATAAACCTAACCAAAGTGTTAAAGGATCTGTACTTGAGGAACTACAGAACACTCACGGAAGAAATTGAAGAAGACACAAAAAGATGGAAGACCATTCCATGCTCTTGGATTGGGAGAATAGAGTGTTAAAATGTCTATACTGCCTAGAGCAATCTATAATTGATTTT
>NW_019155347.1:2448-6189 GCF_002288905.1 Enhydra lutris kenyoni | reverse complement strand
CCCCTGCCGAGCACCCCTTCGCTCTGGCGAGTCTGTTCTTGGTTGTCTCTCTCCTTCCTTCGCGTGTTTGTCCTGCAGCTCCGCACGCGCGGGAGGGCCTGTGGCGTTCGTCTTTCTCTGACTGACTTCACTCGGCACAACACCCTCTAGGTCCATCCACGTCGTCGCCGATGCCAAGACGCCCTCCTCTCTGGGGCTGGCGACCTCCCGTCGCTCGTGCACACCGCGCCTCCGTCTGCTGGTCCGTCTGCGAGCACGCGGGCCGCGTCCCTGTCGTGGCTGCCGCTGCTAACGCGGCTGTAGCAGGGCTGCCTGTGTCCCTTCGAGTGACCGGTTCGGATCTTTGGGCCAATACCCAGCAGTGCGCTTGCTGGGTCGTAGGGTAGCTCTAAGTTGAGCTTTTTAAAAAAAAAAAAAAAAAAGATTGTATTTATTTATTTGACAGAGACACAGCGAGAGAGGGAACACAAGCAGGGGGAGTGGGAGAGGGAAAAGCGGGTTTCCCGCAGATCGGGGAGCCTGATGTTGGAGGGACTTGATCCGAGGACCCTGGGGCCATGACCTGAGCTGAAGGCAGGTGCTTAACGGCTGAGCCACCCAGGCGCCCTATTTCCAGCTTTTTGAAGACCCTCCACGCTGTTTTCCTGAGTGCAAGCTGGTGCAGCCATTCCCACCAGCAGGGGGGAGGGGTCCCCTTTCTCCACATCCTGGCGGACACCTGTTGTTTCCTGTACCTCATTGTGGTTCTGATTTGCATTTCCTGATGGTGAGCCACGTTGAGCATCTTCTCATGCGTCTGTTGGCCAGCTGGAGGTCTTCTCTGGAAAAGTGTCTATTCAAGTCTCCCATCCATTTTTTAAATGGATTATTTGCTTTTTGGGGTGTTGAGTTGTTTCAGTTCTTTTTTTTTTTTTTTTAAGATTTTATTTATTCATTTGACACAGAAAAGGAGATCACAAGCAGGCAGAGAGAGAGGGAGAAATAGGGTCCCTGCAGAGCAGAGAGCCGGACGCGGGGCTCAATCCCAGGACCCTGACGCCACGACCTGAGCCGAAGGCAGAGGCGTAACCCTCTGAGCCACCCAGGCGCCCCGAGTTGTATCAGTTCTTAATGTATACTTTGGATAATAAGCTTTTATTGGATATGTCATTTGCAAATTTCCCACCTATTCGGTAGGTTGTCTGCTAGGTTCGCTGACTGTTTCTTCCTCTGTGCAGAAGCTTTTTACCTTGAGGAAGCCCCAATAGTTCATTTTTGCTTTTGTTTCTCTCGCCTTTAGAGACGTGTCTTGAAAGAATTTGCTGTCGCAGTATAGAAGAGGTAACTGCCTGTGTTCTCCTCTAGGATTTTGATAGCTTCCTGTCTCACACTGTGGTCTTTTCATGCATCTTGGGTCTATTTTCGCGTGTGGTGTAAGGACATGGGCCAGTTTCATTCTTCTGCATGTGGCTGTCCCAACACCATATTCCCAGCACCATTTGTGGAAGAGACTGTCTTTTTCCATTGAATATTCATTCCTGCTTTGTCGAAGATTAGTTGACCACAGAGTGGAGGGTCTCTTTCTGGGCTCTCTATTCTGTTCCATGGATCTATGTGTCTGTTTTTGTGCCAGGACCATGCTGTCTTCATGATCACAGCTTTGTAGTAGAGTTTGAAGTCTGGAATTGTGATGCCGCTGACTTTGGTTTTCTTTCTCAACACTCCTCTGGCTATTTGGGGTCTTTTCTGGTTCCATACAAGTTTTGGTATTATTTGTTCCAGTTCTGTGAAAAAGATTGTTGGTATTAAGTAGGGATTGCATGAAATGTATAGATTGCTCTAGGTAACAGAGACATTTTCACAATATTTGTTCCTCCAATCCATGAGCATGGAATGTTTTTTCCATTTCTTTGTGTCTTCCTCAATGTCTTTCATGAGTACTTTATAGATTTCTGAGTACAGATTCTTTGTCTCTTTGGTTAGGTTTATTCACAGGTATCTTACGGTTTTGGGTGCAATTGTAAATGGGACTGACTTCTTTTTTTTTTTTTTTTTTTTTTTTATTTAACAGAGAGAGATCACAAGCAGTCAGAGAGGCAGGCAGAGAGAGAGGAGGAAGCAGGCTCCCCGCCGAGCAGAGAGCCCAATGCGGGGCTCGATCCCAGGACCCTGAGACCACGACCCGGGCCGAAGGCAGCAGCTTAACCCACTGAGCCACCCAGGCGCCCCTGGGACTGACTTCTTAATTTCTCTTTCTTCTGTCTTGTTGTTGGTGTATAGAAATGCAACTGATTTCTGTCATTGATTTTATATCCTGACACTTTACTGAACTCCTGTACAAGTTCTAGCAGTTTTGGAGTGGAGTCTTTTGGGTTTTCCACATAAAGTATCATATCATCTGCAAAGAGTGAGAGTTTGACATCTTTGCTGATTTGGATGCCTTTAATTTCTTTTTGTTGTCTGTTGCTGAGGCTGGGACTTCTAGTACTATGTGAATAGCAGTGGTGATTCTGGACAGCCCTGCTGTGTTCCTGACCTTAGGGGAAAAGGTCTCAGGTTTTCCCCATTGAGAATATTTGCTGTGGGGTTTTCATAGATGGCTTTGATGATATTGAGGTATGTGCCCTCTATCCCTACACTGTGAAGAGTTTTGATCAGGAAGGGATGCTGTACTTTGTGAAATGCTTTTTCAGCATCTATTGAGAGTATCATATGGTTCTTGTTCTTTCTTTTATTAATGTATTGTATCACATTGACTGATTTGCAGATGCAGGAATAAATCCCACTTGGTCGTGGTGAATAATCCTTTTAATGTACTATTAGATCCTATTGGCTAATATGTTGGGGAGAATTTTCTCATCCGTGTTCATCAGAGATATTGGTCTGTAATTCTTTTAATGGTGTCTTTGTCTGGTTTTGGGATAAAAACTGGCCTCATAAAATGCCTTTGGAAGTTTTCCTTCAAGTTCTATTTTTTTGGAAAATTTTCAGGAGAATAGGTGTTAATTCTTTAAATGTTTGGTAGAATCCAAGCTTCCTGGCCCTGGGCTCTTGTTGTTGGGAGATTTTTGATGACTGCTTCAATCTCTTTACTGGTTTTGGGTCTGCTCAGGTTTTCTACTTCTTCCTGGTTCAGTTTTGGTCGTTTCTATGTTTCTGGGAATGCATCCATTTCTTCAAGATTGCCTGATTTGTTGACATATAGTTGCTCATAATATGTTCTTATAATTGTTTGTATTTCTTCATTGTTGACTGTGATCTCTCCTCTTTCATTCATAGTTGTCTTTATTTGGGTCCTTTCTCTTTTCTTTTTGATAAGTCTGGCCAGGGGTTTATCAATCTCATTAATTCTTTCAAAGAACCAGTTCCTAGTTTTGTTGATCTGTTCTACTGCTCTGTTGGTTTCTATTTCATTGATTTCTGCTCTGATCTTTATTATTTATCTTCTCCTGATGGGTTTAGGCTTTCTTTGCTGTTCTTTCTCCAGCTCCTTTAGGTGTAGGCTTATGTTGTGTACTTGAGACCTTTCTTGGTTCTTGAGAAAGGCTTGTATCGCTATATATTTTCCTCTCAGGACCGCCTTTGCTGTGTCCCAAAGCTTTTTCATTTTCATTTGTTTACATGAATTTGTTAAATTTTCTTTAATTTCCTGGTTGACCATTCATTTCTTAGTAGGATGCTCTTTAGCCTCCATGTATTTGGGTTCTTTCCAAATTTCCTCTTGTGATTGAGTTCTAGCTTCAGAGCACTGTGGTCTGACAA
>NW_019155347.1:0-1171 GCF_002288905.1 Enhydra lutris kenyoni | reverse complement strand
AGAGAGAGAGAGGAGGAAGCAGGCTCCCTGTTGAGCAGAGAGCCTGATGCGGGGCTCAATCCCAGGACCCTGCGATCATGACCTGAGCCGAAGGCAGAGGCCTGACCTACTGAGCCACCCAAGCGCCTCTTATTTTCATTTTCTGCTCCTTCGTTATTGGTCTGTAGGAAAGCAGCAGGTTTCTCCATATTGATTTTGTATCCTGCAGCTTCTCTGAATTCCTGTGTCAGTTTTGTCACTTTTTGGTGGAGTTTAAGGTGTCCCTTTCTGTCAAAGTCTGGACATAGCGTCCGTGATCGATGGTTAATGATCTAATCAGTGGTTGATGGTCTGCAAGCTCCTTGGGAGCCTCCCAGAGGTGATGTGAACCTCCCAGATGTGATGTGAACCAGGCTGCTGCTCTGAGGACAGGGAGAGACCAAGGAAAGAGACAGGCCACTGCACATCGGTGGGTGGTAGTTTGAGAAGCAGGGGAACTCCCGTCCATGGCTTGTCCTGGGCAGCAGCGAGAGAAGACACCCCCCCACACACCTGCCCCCTCTTAGACGCTTGTACCGAGGTCGTACCTGGGCTTAGTCACAAGACTGTCCAGACGGTCTCAACGCCACATCACTGTCTCATGGGCATATCCTGGGAGCAGCCTCTGGGAGCGGGGATGGCAGGGGAAACCCACATTGCAAGGACAGGGCAGGGGTGTGGAGCCTCTGATTGCCTGAGTCCGGGTCACGGCAAGTGGTGGTCATGGCCTCTCCTTTACCTTTCCCGGCACCCACCCCTCGTGCCGGCTCTTACTACCTCCCGTGAACCTCCGTTCTGCCTGGGTCCCGAGGGGTCAGGAAGGGGTTTCCCGAGCCCGGAGGTGGCCCTATGGCAGCTGTCCCGCGGTGCTGGAGGCAGAGGCCATGGCAATGACACAGGTGCGGACAAGACAATGCACAGAATAAGACAACCGTTCCCCAAATGAGCAGCAGTGTTCCCCACCAAGAGGCGCATGATCCCAACCACTGATTTCTGAAGTCCCTGAGGCCAGGGTCGGACCACTCAGGGCGCTCCCCGCATCCACGTGAGACCCGAGAAACGTGGCAGCAGGCACGTCAGGGATGAACACACCACATTCTGCCTGGATCATGACACAGGTGCCTCCTTGCGAGGCAGCAGGTGTCCGAGGCCA
>NW_019155346.1:0-6192 GCF_002288905.1 Enhydra lutris kenyoni | reverse complement strand
CAGGAAGAAACGCACGTCAATGGACCTGAGTCTGAAGATTGAACCTGACATGCCCCTAGAACCTCATCTAATACCTAGCATAGGATTTCAGGCCACTGACCCTCAGGCCTGTTCTGGAAAACCAACTTATGGCCCAACGTGTGGCCCCTAGCCATACAATAGAATCCCTCTGGTCTCGAGACGGAAACCTTGCTCTTGAGAACGGGGACCAACCGTCAGACTAGGAAATTCCTGCATGGCCCCAGAGCCACAGCCACATTCTAAGGTCTCCCTGGACACCAAGCAGCATTGGCACCCGTCAGACTGAGAACCTCTGTCAACTCAGATCACTTGGAACTTCGAATCAGAGGCAGCGGATCAAAGCTGCCCTGTCCTTGCCTGCTGTACTAACGCGAGGTGGGCTTTCCAGGCATCCATTCGGAGAGCTCTGCTGTCAAATCTTTCCATGTGGGAGACCTGTAAGCTGACTTCCCCTGTCCCGCAGAAGGACACCTTGTGGTTTCGAGCAGCTCACAAGCTCCAGCTTCGATAAGCTTCCAAGGCTTCTTGAGGCCACCCGAGCATTCGTAGGCCATCATGGATACAAATTCCCGTGTGAGCAGACATCTCACCCTCGCCCATCCTCAGGTGCTGGAGATCTTGAAACAGCTGCTGCACATTGGAATTGTTATGCCTTCGGCACTGAACATAACAATAGCTTGTGTTTTCAGATTTCGATCCTCACAAGCTGTGCCAGCAGGCCCTCCACCTTGGGAATTCTGGAGTCACAAAGCTGCTTTCTACCTGGCCAAAAGAAAGAAGAAATGTCCTACAGGTCTGCCCAAGACCCCAAATGAGCGTCCAAACACACGGCCCTCAGGGGCACCCTGATATCATAGGTCGCCCTGTGAACTAAAGCTCTGTGTAACACAGCCCGAGACCCAATCGCCTGTCGGCCAACCAGATAGCGGGACCCATATCCTGCTGGAGGGAATTGCCTTGGCCCGAGCACGTTATTTCCATCCAACCTGGGTATGCAGTTATCTGACCCCAGAAGGTAGTGCAAAACCCTGCCCTTGTGTGTACCTGAAGCACAACAGAGTACTCCTCCTTCCCCATGGCAGGATAGTGGATGTTGATATGGTGGTACTACTTTCAGAATGGGAGCCACCTGCATGGCCCTTGAGAACACGCCCACTCAGGAGGGGCAACTGGGCACAAACAGGCATTGTGACTCTTAGCCTGAGACCCCTTTCAAGCACAGCCTTTCGGGGCTGGACCAGGATCCCACAGAGAGAACCTATTGTGCGCCTAGCCCCAAATCCTAACCCTTGGTGGGGTTGCCCAGGCCACGTGACCCACAACCCGTCTCTGGAATCCCTGTTTGGGCAGGACACCTGAGAAGGAAAAAGGACTCTTCCCTTCCCCCAGAAAAATACCAAACTCTTGGGAGCCTGGCAGAATCCCCAGAAAGGGAGAATATCCCATGGACCCATGTGCTCACCCGTCCATTCCGAGACCATCCTAGGTATACAGTCCAAAGAGAAAAGCCTCTGCTTCTGCCTCCAAGGCACCCGAATTTCAAATCCTGAGGAGCTGCTTTCAAGGTCTGCACATCGGGCCTGCCTTAACATCGCCCCTAATTCTACCCCGAGTTGCTGTCTGAAGACTTCGTTCCCAAAGCCTTGACCACATGCCCTCCAGGATGGGACCCCCAGAACCACACCGCATCACTGGGCCTGTTCTCCCGAGGAAACTCTGCCCGTCTCAGTTGCCCAAACCATCCAGAATGGGAGACACCTGCAAGGCACCTGAACCCACCGCAATTTAATAGGCAGCTCTGGAAAAATGTGCAGTGAGACACCGTCAGCACCTACCTCCAGGAAGACACGCACGTCAATGGGCCTGAGTCCGAAGACTCAACCTGACATGCCCCTAGGACCTCATCCAAAACCTAGCTTAGGTTTTCAGGCCTCTGTCCCACCGGCCTGTTCTGGAAAACAAACATATGGCCCAACGTGTGGTCCCTGAGCCATACAGTAGAACCCCTCTGTTCCAGAGAAGGAAACTTTGCTCTTGGGAACGGGGTCCCACCCACAGGCTAGGAGGTACCTGCATGGCCCCCGTGATACCGCCACATGCTAAGGTCTCCCTGGACACCAAGCAGCATTGTGACCCGACAGACTGACAACCTCCGTCATCTCAGATCCCTTGGAACTGCGAAGCAGAGCCACTGGATCAAAGCTGCCCTGTTCCTAGGCTTCAGGGGTAACGGAGGTGGAGTTTCCAGGCATCCATTCGGAGAGCTCTGCTATCGAATCTTTCCATATGGGGACCCTGGAGCCCTCTAACTGGACTTCCCCTGTCCCGCTGAAGGACACCTTGCTGTTTGGAGCAGCTCACAAGCTCCAGCTTCGGAAAGCCGCCAAGGCTTTTTGAGGCCACAGGAGCATTCGTTGGCCATCATAGATACAAATTCCTGCGTGAGCAGACATCTCACACTCGAAAGTCCTCAGTTGCTTGAGATCTCTAATCAGAAGCTGCACATTGGAACTGTTATGGCCTCGGACCTGAACATAAGCATAGCTTTGTTTTCAGACTTCCATCCTCACCCACCTTGCCAGCAGGCCAACCATATTGGGAATTCTGGTAAAACAAAGCTGCCTTCTGCCTGCCCACCGGAAGGAAGAAATGCCCTACGGGTCTGCCCAGAATCCCCAGATGAGGGTCCTGCAGCATGGCCCTCAAGGGCACCCTGAAATCACAGGCCGCCCTGTGAACTGATGCTGTCTCTGACACAACCCGAGCCCCGGCCTACTGTTAGCCTGCCACATAGCGCGATCCATATCCTGCAGGTGGGCTCTGTCTTGCTCTGAGCCGTCATCTCCTGCGAACCTGGGTATGCAGGTATCTGACCCCAGAAGGTAGCGCAAATCCCTGCCTATGGGGGAATCTGAATCACAGCACAGTACTCCTCCTTCCTCATGACAGGAATGTGGATGTGGAGGTGGTTGTACTTTGCTAGGGTGGGAGCCAGCTACATGGCCCATGAGACCATGCACACTCAGGAGAGGCAGCTGGGCACAAGCAGGCATTGTGACCCTCAGCCTGAGAACCCTTTAAAGCATACCCTGTTGGGGGCTGGACCAGGAAGCCAGAGAGCAGGCCTCTCGTGCTCTTGTCCCAAATCCTAACCCTTGGTGGGGTTGTACAGGCTACGTGACCCACAACCCCACTCTGGAATCCTTGTTTGGGCGGGAACCCTGACGTGGAAACCGCACTCTTCCCTTCCCCCAGAAAGACAGCAAACTCTTGGGAGCCGGGGGAAAACCCCAGATAGGAAGAACCTCCCATGGACCTATGTAGCAACCCTATCATTCCGAGGCCATCCTAGATATATAGTACAGACAGAAAAGCCTCTGCTACTGCTCCCAGGCATCCGAATTGCAAATCCTGAGGAGCTACTTTCAGGGTCTGCCGATCGGGCCTGCCATGACTTCGCTCCTAAGTCTTCCCCGAGTTGCTGTCTGAAAACTTGGTTCCCAAAGCCGTGACCACATGCCCACCAGGATGGGTCATCCAGAACCAAACAGCATCACTGGGCCTGCTCTCCCGAGGGAACTCTGCACATCTCAGTTGCCCAAACCGTCCAGAATGGGAGAAACCTTCAAGGCACCTGAACACACACCAATTTCATAGGCTGCTCTGGAAAAAATGCACAGTCTGACTGACATACCTACAGCACCTACCTGCAGGAGGAAACGCACGTCAATGGGCCTGAGTCTGAAGATTAAACCTGACATGCCCCTAGAACCTCATCCAATACCTAGCTTAGGATTTCAGGCCTCTGTCCCTCAGGCCTGTTCTGAAAAACCAACATATGGCCCTACGTGCGGCCCCTAGCCATACAATAGAATCCCTCTGGTCTAGAGCAGGAAACCTTGCTCTTGAGAACGGGGACCAACCCTCAGCCTAGGAGATTCCTGCATGGCCCCAGAGCCACAGCCACATTCTAAGGTCTCCCTGGACACCAAGCAGCATTGGGACCCGTCAGACTGAGAACCTCTGTCAACTCAGATCACTTGGAACTTCGAACCAGAGGCAGCGGATCAAAGCTGCCCTATTCCTTGTCTGCTGTGGTAACGCGAGTTGGGGTTTCCAGGCATCCATTCGGAGAGCTCTGCTGTCGAATCTTTCCATGTGGGAGACCTCTCACCTGACTTCCCCTGTCCCGCAGAAGGATCCCTTGTGGTTTGGAGCAGCTCACAAGCTCCAGCTTGGATAAGCCTCCAAGGATTCTTGAAGCCACCAGAGCATTCGTTGGCCATCATGGATACAAATTCCAGTGTGAGCACACATCTCACCCTCGCACATCCTCAGGTGTTGGAGATCTTGAAACAGCTGCTGCACATTGGAACTGTCATGCCCTCGGTACTGAACATAACCATAGCTGTGTTTACAGATTTCGATCCTCACAAGCTTTGCCAGCAGGCCCTCCACCTTGGGAATTCTGGAGTCACAAAGCTGCCTTCTACCTGGCCAACAGAAAGAAGAAATGTTCTACAGGTCGGCCCAAAAACCCCAAATGAGCGTCCAACCACACGGCCCTCAAGGGCACCCGGATATCATAGGTCGCCATGTGAACTAATGCTCAGTGTAACACAGCCCGAGACCCAATCACCTGTAGGCCAGCCAGTTAGAGGGACCCATATCCTTCAGGTGGGATCTGCCTTGGCCCGAACCCGTTATTTGCTTCCAAGCTGGGTATGCAGGTATCTGACCCCAGAAGGTAGTGCGAAACCCTGCCCTTGTGTATACCTGAAGCACAACAGAGTACTCCTCCTTCCCCATATCAGGAAAGTGGATGTTGATATGGTGGTACTACTTTCAGAGTGGGAGCCACCTACATGACCCATGAGACCACGCCCACTCATGAGGGGCAACTGGGCTCAAACAGGCATTGTGACTCTTAGCCTGAGACCCCTTTCAAGCACAGCCTTTTGGGGCTGGACCAGGATACCACAGAGAGAACCTATTGTGCCCCCAGACCCAAATCCTAATCCTTGGTGGGGTTGTCCAGGCCACGTGACCCACAACCCGTCTCTGGAATCCCTGTTTGGGCAGGACCCATGAGATGGAAAAGAGCACTCTTCCCTTCCCCCAGAAAAACACCAAACTCTTGGGAGCCTGGCAGAATTCCCAGAAAGGGAGAATATCCCAGGGACCCATGTGCTCACCCGTCCATTCCGAGACCATCCTAGGTATACAGTCCAGAGAGAAACGCCTCTGCTATTGCCTCCCAGGCACCCGAATTTCAAATCCTGAGGAGCTGCTTTCAGGGTCTGCACATCGGGCCTGCCATAACCTCGCCCCTAATACCTCCCCGAGTTGCTGTCTGAAGACTTCGTTCCCAAAGCCTTGACCACATGCCCTCCAGGATGGGACCCCCAGAACCACACCGCATCACTGAGCTGCTTTCCCGAGGAAACTCTGCCCGTCTCAGTTGCCCAAACCATCCAGAATGGGAGACACCTGCAAGTCACCTGAACCCACCCCAAATTCATAGGCCGCTCTGGAAAAAAGGCGCAGTATGTGACACCGTCAGCACCTACCTCCAGGAACACACGCACGTCAATGGGACTGAGTCCGATGATACAACCTGACATGCCCCTAGGACCTCATCCAAAACCTAGCTTAGGTTTTCAGGCCTCTGTCCCTGCAGCCTATTCTGGAAAACAAACATATGGCCCAACGTTTGGTCCCTGAGCCATACAGTAGAACCCCTCTGTTCCAGAGAAGGAAACTTTGCTCTGGGGAACGGGGTCCCACCCACAGGCTAGTAGGTTCCTGCATGGCCCCAGAGCTACCGCCACATTCGAAGGTCTCCCTGGACACCAAGCAGCATTGTGACCCGTCAGACTGAGAACCTCCGTCAACTCAGATCCCTTGGAACTGCGAAGCAGAGCCACTGGATCAAAGCTGCCCTGTTCCTAGGCTTCAGGGGTAACAGAAGTGGAGTTTCTAGGCATCCATTCGGAGAGCTCTGCTATCGAATCTTTCCATATGGGGACCCTGGAGCCCTCTAACTGGACTTCCCCTGTCCAGCTGAAGGACACCTTGCTGTTTGGAGCAGCTCACAAGCTCAGCTTCGGAAAGCTGCCAAGGATTCTTGAGGCCGCACGAGCATTCGTGGGCCATCATGGATACAAATTC
>NW_019155345.1:0-6193 GCF_002288905.1 Enhydra lutris kenyoni | reverse complement strand
AATAGGCAGGGAGGGAGGCAGAGAGAGAGGAAGAAGCAGGCTCCCCGCTGAGCAGAGAGCCTGATGCGGGACTCGATCCCAGGACCCTGAGATCATGACCTGAGCCGAAGGCAGAGGCTTTAACCCACTGAGCCACACAGGTGCCCCGCATTTCTTTTAACCAATAGAGAAAAAGATGAGGCAGATAGGTGGGGGCCAGTATCTACATCTTCATGGTTATTACAAGACACCTAGTGCTCAGCTTGCAGGATTTTATGGGGGTGAAATCGCATCTTATATGGGCAGTTGCCAACATGTCGCACCATAACCCTTGTGAACACAAAATCAGTACTCAGTCAGCATTGCAGTAATCAACGTATACACATTGTTTTCCAAAGAGACTTGCTCAGATGTTAGTGCATTTACTAGTCTTTTTTCTATAAACTTTAAAGTGCTGTGAAAGCTCGTGGTCCTTCAGGGTGGTGACGGTGGTCTTCATTGGAACCAACAGTAAACTCAAAACAGTGAAAAGTAAATAGTAAATTCGTTCCCAGGAACTCAGCAGGAAATGTTTCTGTTGACATAAGATGGTGGGTGTGTGGGGCTCAGGTGTGCTCTGCCTGCATTCTCCAGGGTAGCCACTAAACGTGGGTCCCCAGGGGCAGCATCAGCACTAACAAGGAACTTATGAAAGGTGCCAGTTCCCAGACCCCATTCCAACCCTGCAGAATCACCATCTCTTCTGTGGAACCTGGAACACCAGGTGATTTCTATGCCCATTGAAATGTGAAAGCACATCATTGCTTATCAGCCTGGGTTTAGAGTAAAGATCCCACGGTGCATTTTGAGAACCACCATCACCTGTGCGCTCTGCCACAGTCTGTCTATGGGTCACAGGGACAGCATCAGTGCCACTTTAACTACGTGCTCCAGGTGATTCTTGGTGAGACCAGGGGGAAGCACGAGGATTCAAAATTATATCTGTGAGAGCTGAGTCTGGATTTCTTGTGAAGAGAAGGTAACAGTCTGTTCCCTCTGCAGTTGGAAGGGGTAGGTCAGGGCAGCCCAGGCTCCCCATGCTGTGGCAGGATTGATGGTTGTCTGTGGGAGGCAAGGACATCTGAAACCAGGAAGGAGAAACACACTTTTAAGTGTCCACTTAGCAGCTCCTTTTTTCTGAATCCTTCCTCTGACAAAGGAGAGGTGGCCTTTTGTGCAGTTCGAGATCCTTCTGCCTCTGAGCTGATGAGAGCAGGTGAAGAGGCTGTGCCAAGGACTGAAAAGGCTTAAAGGTGAGATTTCTCTATATAATCTCACCCGAGAAAGAAACCTGCAACAGAAGGGAGAGGAAGAAATGGCTGCTTCTCAGGTAAATCTTGTTTTGACTTAGCTCAGGGTAGTGTTCTCATTTTTTACTGAAATGTCATGTATTTATAACTTATACACATTTACTTCTCTAGCTCTGGTGGAACTGCCTGCCAAATGTATTTTCCACTACTGTTTATTGTTTTAATGATAGTCAAAGTCAGCCCTTTAGGATATTTCTCTCTTACATCACTGGGCTGTCTCTCCATTCTCTCCAACAGGGTTTTCTTTTTTTTTTTTTTTTAAGATTTTATTTATTTATTTCACAGAGAGAGATCACAAGTAGGCAGAGAGGCAGGCAGAGAGAGAGATAGAGGAGGAAGCAGGTTCTCCGCTGAGCAGAGAGCCCGATGCGGGACTCGATCCCGGGACCCTGAGATCATGACCTGAGCCGAAGGCAGAGGCTTAACCCACTCAGCCATCCAGGTGCCCCTCCAACAGGGTTTTCTATGCAGCATGAATTCCTACCATGAACTCATGATCTGGAACTACTGAAAATATTCACTTTGTGACAAATGAATATGGGGATGAGTTAAAACCCGATTCTTACTGGAGGTGGGTCAGATTTCAGGATCCCAGTGAAAGAGGAGGATACATACCATTGAGGTCCTGTCTGGGTGTGGCCCGAGTCTATGGAAACTAGATGAACATAAACAAGCCCCATGGTTATTAGGCCCAGAATAAGCCAAAGTATGGGGACAGCCTTCCTGTCTAGCTTACTTGAAAGAAAAACTTACTGGGACACCTGAGTGGCTTAGTGGGTTAAGCCTCTGCCTTTGGCTCAGGTCATGATCCCAGGGTCCTGGAATCAAGCCCCACATCGGGCTCTCTGCTCGGCAAGGAGCCTGCTTCCCACTCTCTCTCTTGCCTGCCTCTCTGCCTACTTGTGATCTCTCTCTGTGTCAAATAAACAAAATCTTAAAAAAAAAGACTTCCTTTTTGAAATACATTCAAGATTATAGGACACGAGAGCAATCTGTCTTAATTTCATAAAAATACTTTATTTTCACAATTGGAATCATTACAATTTGTTGGGCTTTTTTTGTAAACAATATCACGACAGTGGTAATTCTTTCTACATGCTTCATCCCATTGATACCAGTTTGTCTTGTTATAGCTGATGTTAAATTTGTTGACTTGATTCAGGGTTTCTCTGCTGGACGCCCCCAGACAATGAAAGCTCTAACCTTTGTTTACTGGAGATCCTGGCCATTGCAAATAAAAGTTCCAAATTAGTCATGGACCTGTAAGTCTCCATTTTATTCTGTACAATGTCACAAGTATTCTCTCCTTTATTGCTTTTCTTTTTTTATTTTCAGCAAAAGGAAACAAGTATAATTACTCTATACTTACATGTTAAAAATATGTAGTGGAACTCATCACAAATGACAAATGATGTGATTTTTTTTTTTATTAACATGTATTATTTGCTTCAGGGTTGCAGGTCTGTGAATCATCAGTCCTACACAATTCAGAGCACTCACCATAGTACATACCTCCCAATGTCCACCACCCAGCCACCCTATTCCTCCCCCCACCCTGGTCCCCAGCAACCCTCAGTTTGTTTCCTGAAAATAAGAGTCTCTAATGGTTTGTCTTCCTCCCAGTCCCATCTTTCCCTCCCTACCCTTCACAACACGCCCCTCCCAATTCCACATATCAGAGAGATCATATGATAATTGGCTTTCTCTGACTGACTTATTTCACTTAGCATAATACCCTCTAGGTCCATCCACAACATTGCAAATGGCAAGATTTCTGGTTTTTTAATGGCTGCATAGTATTCCATTACACATCCCCCCACACCCATCTTCTTTATCCATTCATATGTTGATGGACAGCTCAGATCCTTCCACAGTTTGTCTATTGTGGACATTGCTGTTACAAACATTGGGTACACGTGCCCCTTCGGATCACTGCATTTGATTCTTTAGGGTAAATACCTAGTAGTGAGATAGCTGGGTTGTAGGGTAGCTCTATTTTCAACTTTTTGAGGAACCTCTGTACTGTTTCCAGAGGGGCAGCACCAGCTTGCATTCCCACAACAGTGTAGGAGGGTTCCCCTTTCTCCACATCCTCACCAACATCTGTTGTTTCCTGACTTGTTAATTTTAGCCATTCTGACTGGTGTGAGGTGGTATCTCACTGTGGTTTTGATTTGTATTTCCCTGATGCCAAGTGATGTTGAGCACTTTTTCACGTGCCTGTTGGCCATTTGGATGTCTTCTTTGCAGAAATGTCTGTTCCTTTCTTCTGCCCATTTCTTGGATTATATATTCTTTGGGTGTTGAGTTTTAAGTTCTTTATAGATTTTGGATATTAGCCCTTTATCTGATATGTCATTTGCAAATATCTTCTCCCATTCTGTCAGCTGTCTTTCAGTTTTGTTGACTGTTTCCTTTGCTGTGCAAAAGCTTTTGATCTTGATGAAGTCCCAATTGTTCATTTTTGCCCTTGCTCCCCTTGCCTTTGGCGATGTTTCTAGGAAGAAGTTGCTGCAGCTGAGGTTGAAGAGGTTGCTGCCTGTGTTCTCCTCAAGGATTTTGATGGATTCCTGTCTCACATTGACGTCTTTTATGCATTTTGAGTCTATTTTTGTGTATGGTGTACGGAAATGGTCCAGTTTCATTCTTCTGCATGTGGCTGTACAATTTTCCCAATACCCTTTGTTGAAGAGACCGTCTTTTTTCGATTGGACATTATTTCCTACTTTGTTGAAGATTAGTCCACCATAGAGTTGAGAGTCCATTTCTGGGATCTCTATTCTGTTCCATTGAGCTATGTGTCTCTTTTGTGCCAGTACCATACTGTTCTGATGATTCCAGATTTGTAAGAGAGCTTAAAGTCTGGAATTGTGATGCCGCCAACTTTGGTTTTTTTTTTTTTTTCAACATTTCTGTGGCTATTCAGGGTCTTTTCTGGTTCCATATAAATTTTACGATTATTTGTTCCATTTCTTTGAAAAAAGTTGATGACATTTTAATAAGGATTGCATTAAATGTGTACATGGCTCTAGGTAGCATAGACATTTTCACAGTATTTGTTCTTCCAGTCCATGAGCATGGAATGTTTTTCCATTTCTTTGTGTTTTCCTCAGTTTCTTTCATGAGTACTTTATAGTTTTCTGAGTACAGCTTCTTTGCCTCTTTGGTTAGGTTGATTCCTAGGTATCTTATGGTTTGGGATGCAACTGTAAATGGGATCAACTCCTTAATTTCTATTTCGTCTGTCTTGCTGTTGGTGTATAGAAATGCAACTGATTTCTTTGTATTGCTTTTATATCCTGACACAATCTTGAATTCCTGTATGAGTTCTAGCAGTTTTGGAGTGCAGTCTGGAACGTATACACAGTATTATTTTTATGATATCGCAAGTTCTCCTTTGTGCAACAGTAAAAACATGTAATGCATTTTATTTTGTAAAACTTCTTTACATATTTCTATTACTTTAGTATTTAATAGAGACATGTTATTTTGCGTATCATTTAGGGCTTTGACCATTTTTTTTTTAAAGATTTTATTTATTTAACAGAGAGAGAGAGAGAGAGAGATCACAAGTAGGCAGAGAGGCAGGCAGAGAGAGACGGGGAAGCAGGCTCCCCGATGAGCAGAGAGCCTGATGTGGGGCTTGATCCCAGGACCCTGAGATCATGACCTGAGCTGAAGGCAGAGGTTTAACCCACTAAGCCACCCAGGCACCCCTTTGACCATGTTCTTATTAAGAGCTTCCATACACAAAGCATTCCCCAGTCTCAAAGAAGGAACAAAGTCTGGGTGGTCATACCAATGAGACACAGAACATGACCATCACTGTTTTAAATTTGGAAGGTTGGCTGGGTTGGTAATGGTTTTAATAATGTGTCCATGCATCCGGCCAAAACCCAGAGTACAGCAGCCTATCCAGCCTGAGGGAAGCCATGGTCACAAGTTAGAGTCACATAGACATTTGGTCCCAGCCAGGAATCAGCCATTTGATACTGGTCCTCCTTTAAGTGCAGTCAGGATTATCAAAGGCTTCTTGGTTTTGAAGGACCATCCTGTGAATCTGGGTAATAATTTCAGGTCCATAATTGATTGGGGAGTTATAACTTGATAATAATCCCCCTTTTCTTCAAATTGCTCCATGGGTATAGGGGGCTAGGAAGGCATATTCGGAGTCAATGTAAATATTAATTTTTAAGGCTTTTTCTATTTGTAAAGCACAGGTGGGTATTATTAACTTTGCTTTTGGGGGACACATATTTGCTGACAGGGCTTTGTCCTCAACAGTCTAAGTTAAGACTGACTATAGCATACCCAGGTTTTCTTGCCCCCTTTTTCATGAAACTGCTGCCTTTGGTAAATCAGCTGTCATTTGCATTTTTAATAGAGGCATCTTTTATATCTGGATGACAAAAATAAACAAGATCAGTAACTTCTGAACAGTTATGCTCTATAGAAGTTACAATGGTCAGGTCTAGGCATAAGGGTAGCTGGGCTTTAAGTTTGACAGGTTTCAGTATTATTTTAGGCCTATGTATAGCATTACCTGGTATTTAATAAGTCAGTTTCCCATCATCCACTGGTGGCTTTTGGCTGTGAAGTTCTTACAGTCAGGGATTGTCCCATAGTGAGCTTTGGGGCTCCTTCTACTAGGAGGGCTGTTATATGCTTGGCTGTTTGTTTGCAATTGTATCTCAACAGGGGTGCTTCTAAGATAAATAGGACTATGAGGGATGAAACCATTAAGAAGCCCTTTTTGTTTGAGGTCCAGCCTTCACAATATCCTAAATAAAAGAAATCGCTGGCAAGTGGGAAAAAACTTTTAAGAGATAAGGGCATCCCCAAGTACATTATCCGATCATAAAAAA